>NW_010134224.1:0-22357 GCF_000699245.1 Pterocles gutturalis | reverse complement strand
GGCCGGGATGGTCCAGCCGAGCCCTGCCCGGGGCCGTGCCCCCCTGTTGTTCTGTGCCCCCTCTTCAATCTGTTATTGGCAGAGGCACCGATGGGCTCAGCCCTGGCCTGGGGGGGGCCAGCCCGGAGCCGAGGAAACTTCCAGCAGTTTCTCACAGGGGCTGGATCGGTGGTACTCCTTCCCTAACCCCTGGCTATTAAACCCTTGGAGCCAGGGGTGGGGGTGAACCCTTGTCAGTCACTGACAGGAGCCCCCACTGCACCCCTCCCTTGCTGCCAGCAGAGCTGGAGTCCAGGGAAACCTTTAGCAGCTGCTGACAGGAGCCGTTGCTGTGGCCCCTCCCTGCTACCAGACAAAAACCTGCCACACAAACTACAACACTTTTGTAGGGTGAGCTGGTTGCTTTTTCAATGGCAAACCGAATGAAAGATGAGAGACAGGTCTGTGACTCACATGTTCCGAATACTGATGTTGTGCATTAACCTATCCATTTCTGGATACTTTGCCTAGGTAAATGCAAGAAGTGTGCGTTCTAGAGAAGAAATGGAGATTTTTCATTCCCTAATATTCCTTCAAATAATCGTTGCATCAGTTAGAGTTACTGAACCAGAGGCAGAATGGATGAAATGTCAGTCACTCAGCTGGCTTAATTGGCATAATAGAAAGAAACAGGTGTGCAAAGTCCTGTTAAAGGCATGCAACTTTTAGTGTTGTATTCTTACTGATTTTAGTTATTGGCATAATGGTAGCACCTAGTGACACTGGCTATGACTGGTTTCCATAAAACATGGTGTCTGGGTAAGCTGATACTAGAACACAACACTTTTACTGCAGCATATATGGTATAATCAGGGAAGACAGAGGCTGGAAACACCTCGGAGTTGCAGTGATGAATCCAAACCACTTAGCAAGCCACTGGCAATACTGGAGAAAAAGTTAAAAAGGTCTGTTTCCTGCTTGAGTGGCGTATGTGTTTTTTTAATCATGATTAGTGCTTATTTTGAACTTCTTTTGTGATGGAGAGGGGTGAAACTATTTAAAAACTTGCTACAGTTTCTTACTGAGAGAGAGGAAGGGGGAAAGTTTGCACTGGTTCAGCACTGCTAACTGCCGTGTACCCCAGAGCAAGTCCACGGTACTCTTCAAGCCGTGTAGGCTGCAGCTGCTGGATCTAAGCTAGTGCTACCAGGCTAACTGTCTAGGCAGCTGATAGCCAGGACGTCTTACGGGTGTAACATCTGAAATCAGAGTTAAGTCTCTTGGATATTATAAACCCTTTTAGTCTTATTAATTGTCAGTGTCATTACACTGACCACTATCTCAGAGCTACATTACCGATTAAGGGCACAAATAGTAATTACAGGTTACATAACTGTCATTTCTACTTGAACTTCAGCTGCTTATTCTGATGAAGATGTATTATAAATGTAGGATTGCATTAATTGTCGTCCTGTTCTCTAGATAGTGATAGATTGAAGGTAAGGTGGGAAAATAGGGGAATGATGGAGTGTGGAATCTTCTGCTAGATGGGAGGAGCAGAGACTCTCAGTGAAAGGACTGGTATTACGATTACATGATAGTTGCAAGACTTCTCACATCATTCAGAATGATTTGGAGTTCTCCATGATAACACTGGCTTCTGGCATCCTCTGAAGACTGTAACAGCTGCTTGATATTTGAAATCAAAAGGACTCTGTTATGTCAGTCCTCTCCCTTCTGGTACAGAATTCCACCCTAGGAGTAGTACTCTTCTCTTTGGTTGTACTGGTTCTGTATTTTGTGAAATGTAGCCATTCTGAGCTGATGGCTGTGACGGCAGACACGGAGACTCAATCTGCTAGCAGTGGCTATCTCTAAAGCAGCAGTATGCCAAGATTGCTACTCATGAAGCCAGCACTGATCTGGGTTTGTTCACTGTGCTGCATCACTTATGCTTGAAGTTTATACCCTTCACTGTCATTTAAAAATGCAGCATATATTTTCTGTTGCTTTGTGTTATTTATTCTTTATCAGCTTTTTAAATTTAGTAGGGTAAGTAGGAGGCCACTCCACATACAGGAGGAATGCCAAAGAGTTGGAGTTTTCGGCGGAGACTGAAAATAGAACAAAGCTGGGCTGAAGTGCTGAATAGCTTACTGCAGCAAAGGTAATTTTTCTCCTCGTGAGAACACCACCATTCACTGTCCCTTCGGCCTTGACACTAGGTTTCTGTAAACCTGCTTCCACCTGCAATGGAATTTTATTTTCTCTCTAGAGTTCTTTGATGCTCTATTTGCAGTTGCCACCTGGCTCATCACTCCTGTTAGACAGGGATGAAGAGCTGCTGTCTGCCCCTGCTGTTTCCTGCCTTCTTCACTGGATCCTGAATATCTTCAGGCTTTTCTTTCCCCCTGTATTCATTTACTGCAAAGCTGTTCCTAGCCAGAAGGACTGAGGAGAACCTTGTGGAATGTTCACTGCCTTTTCTCACAATTTCAAAGAGAGATGTTAATCATCTTGATTGAGGCCAGCGTCATCCTTATAAATGCTGGCAAAAAAAGAATGGTCCTTGCTTCTGACCCCTTAGTGGTAATGGCTGTTGACAGGCATTTTGCAGAAAGAATAATTCACAGGTTGGCTGCCCTTAGTCGTGTTTTGATGATATGGTAAAATTCTCAGAAGTGTAGTGATGAGATTATGAGGTATGAGAACACTTCAGGGACGTTATGGGTATGAATTCATTCATGGTCATGAGGAATTACCATCCTGTGATGCTGGAAACCATATTGAGGCAAATTAAATATTGGTATTTATAGTTTCATTATTTAGTTTTTTAATTCTGACACATTTACAGTGAATTGGGGATACATTGGAATACCTATGGTCATAAATCAGTCAAGGAAATGTTAGGATTCTGTTGTGTTTAATACGTGATTAAGTTATTCTTGAACTTGCGCATTTGCTGCATTTTGCATTTGAATTTTGCGGGTGTTAAAGGCAAGAAAGAAATTTGAAGCCGCAATGTACTCTATTTTATTTTTTCTTTTTCTATATTTTTAAAGGTCCTTTTCTTTCTTCCATTGATTAGTGTACCCAATGGCAGATTTTGCAGTAGCCTGCAGTCAGATCAAGTTGTTTCACTCTGTAAACAGAAAAGTCCTCGTACTCACGTTGTCTGTTTAGTCTCAGTGAGAATTATGTAAGATTTAAGTACCCTTGCAAGATGAAATGCCAGACCTTGCTCACAAATCAGCTCTTTAACATAATTAAAGGAGGATGCTGTGTTGTACTGTTTTATGAAGAGACTTGAATGCTGAGTGGAGAAAGCTTCAATCTTTTTGCTTTTTAATTACTTTGTAATACGGAGGTTAAATTAGATAAATTTTAGAATTCCTATGCTTATGCTTAATGTTTCATTTGCATGTATTCCAGTTTATGTGACTATTTAATGATGACAAGTTTTTATGTATTCATATATTCTTTTATATATATGCACACATACATGCACAGATACATCAATAATGTAAGACAGTGGAAACATTCAGCTTTATGATTTGTGGGAAATCTGTTGCTTCACTGTTGGCAGCTTTGTAACAAATTAGTAAATTGTTTATAGCTGACACTACTGTGTTCTGTAAAGTATACAAAGATACGCATCATGTTGCAGCAACTGATTTACAAATTTTTCTTTCTGAACTTTATGCTTAGGAGGAATCTAGGATCTCAGGGGTTGCATGTGCGAATATACTCCTGCAAACTCTCACCAGGAAATGGGGAACGCCTCACTTTTCCATGCTTTCTTTTCAACTAGTGCAAAAAAGTTACTGAAAATCTGTAGTACTAGTGGGTGGGAACACTCTTCAGTCTCCTTCTGTAACTTCTGCAAAGTAAAGCAGTGCTTTGGCCATCTGTTTCAGATTGAGGGGAGTGAGAAGGGGAAGTTATTTAGCTAATTTAAAGATTATTTTATTGCTAGTTTTGCCTAAATATAAACATTTAGCAAGTCACACATTACTTATTAAGAATGAAACTGCTTAGGCGTTGTGTGTAATTTTGAGCTTTAATACAATTAATCATCACACACAGTATATAGAGATCACTAAGAATGAAATAAGTGTGAATTCTTCAGTATTAGTATGTAAGGCTACCAGTAGTTGCTTTAGCACTCAACAGGAGATAGCGGAAGCTTTTTGAAGGTACTTGATGGTTTATTTAGAAAATTGGGGAAAAATCAAAACTGGTTTCAGGCATACCAACAGAAGCATACTTCTTGTTTTGCTTCACCAGAGAGGAGTCTAAAAGTCCTTGTAATGACCACTAGGAAAGTTTTCTCTCACTTTTACTTTCATAACAACTCTGTTCTATCCTGGCATCCCTGGTTGTCCTTTATGCTGGCTATGAAAAGTCATTTCAGTCAAGTGCAGACACTTCTGTGGTGGAACCATAATGTAGGAGAGGAAATTAAGAAAAACATCATTTCCAATTAAGGCTGCTGAGAGAATTTAGGTAGACAGAATGTAATTACACATTGGAATTTGTCCGGTGTTCCAGGTCTAACAGCTCCATAATGAAATAAAAGTATTTTGTTTACAAATATTTTATTCTGGTGAGTGCATCCTACATTCAGTTCCAGTCAATTTCAGTAATGCCCAAAAGAAACAAATGACAGCTCGATGCTGTGAGTAGGAGTTGCATTGTAAGGGCATTCTTCTATTGATTTGTTCTGGGACTTTTACCTCCTGAACCATGAGATCTCATTTGTCACATTTCATTTTTCTGTTTCTTCATATTCATCCCTACAGTAGATGAAATCTTACTCTGCTGATTGAAAACAATTGGTTCATTACAGGGCAGAGAGGTCTGATTCATTTTAATTTTTTTCCCTCTCTCACTCATAAGAGGTATTAGGGAGGCAGAAATACCAACAATTTGGTCTTTGCCTTCTGTTGCAATAAACTAGTCTTGATTTAGATCCATTTCTCATTGCTTGCTGAGTTTCCCAAAAGCTAATCCTGAAGGTCGCTGTCACTGTTTTAGCTGTTGAAATATTTCTGGTTAGTATATGGGAATCTTTAGCTAGAAAAGTAAGTGCGGTATGGGGTTTTGGAGCAGAAATAAGAAATTAATTAGTCATCATTATGTTTTAATGAGCTCAATCTGTTCTTGAAGGAGATTCTTTCTTGTCCATTCTTGTGCACACAGCAATGGAGGGATGAGGGGAGGAGTGTTTATTGCAGTGATAGAGTGGTAAGAGCCCTGTGACTGGTGATACCCGCTGAGTAAAGAGTTTGATTATCCAGATAGCATTGGTGATGGATGTGAACTCACTCCCAGTGCTGGAGATTAACCTAGTCTGAAGTGCTGTGTCCAGATAGACCTTACTTCAAGGAAACTTGCACTCAGTGTTGAAGAAGATGATTAGTGTAACCCACCCTTGAAATAATCTGAACAAAAATAGAGTGTCTTTATTATTTTGCACTATGAATAGTGTGTTTAGGCAGCATTTTTGAAAAATGCTTAAGTAAACCAGACACCAAAAATTCATTGATCTTCAGTAGCAGAGAAGCACCTAATTCTTATAAGCAGATATAAAAATCAGTTTACAACAAGCTGTGGCAAGAGTGAAATGCATTTGTAACCTGAGCAGCTAAAACCAAAGCTTCAGCCTTGGAATGTCAGTGAGGAAGCTTTATTTGGGGGAAGGGGGGGGGCAAGCTATGGATTTGATACTTATAACTCATGCCCTCACATATTTTCCTTCCTGCAGACAAGCTATATGACATCTTATCCATAAGCAAAGGCAAACATTAGCTGATTTCTACAGTTGGTAAAAAATTACAATAGCGAAAGTCTACAGAGTAATACATTTTCTTTCCACTTCATTTACCCATGTGGGAAGCTCTCTATTTTCTAGATGTATCTTACCCAAACACAAGTTATTGTCTTCAGTGCAAATGTGGTGGAGTCACCATCCCTGGAGGGGTTCAAGAAAGGTGTAGATGTGGTGCTTGGGGACATGGGTTAGTGGGTTGGGTGGTGTTGGGTTGATGGTTGGACTTGATGATCCTTGAGGTGTTTTCCAACCTTAATGATTCTATGATTCGATGAAAATATTAATGGACTGTGACATACAAAAGGTAAGGCTGAATGGTCAGGTGATCCTCTTAAACATCTTAAACACTCTCAAACACTGTAACTTGGAGCCTATCACTCTGACACTGCCCTTATAATCCTGAGTTCTGTTTTTAGCCCACTTGATATGAATTGTGTGTGTTTAAAAAAACCAAACCAAAACACAAACAAATATTCCTAAATACAGCCCCTTTATCTGTCTGTAAAAGGAAAATGCAGGCAATCTTGTTTGTGATGCTGAAAATCCGTGAATTTCAGCCATTCTTTTATCTTCCCAGTTACAAGAAAATTGCAACTTATTGAACAACTGCTGCAGAGAGGAGCTAGAGTCTGTTATATGTTTAAGTACCTGAAAAGAATCTTTTGCTGAAAATTATTCCATGGCTATAAAAGGCATCATTTTTAATTTTCCATAATAAGAAGTAGTCATGCAACAGATTAATCTCATTTTTTACTGTGGTGTCTTTTGGATTATCCCTGATTTTGCGTCTTTGATTCAGACGAAAGGGTGTTGCAATTTAAAGCATATGATTATTCTTAGCATTTCTTTCTCGGTCTTTTGAATATATTTAATAAATGTACTTAATCATGAGTCTGCGTAACATATTCTTTTATGTTTAGGATCCAAAAAGGTAAGGTCTTTTCTTCATTTGTGTGGAGTCTGGGTCTTTGCAAACTGTTCACATTGCTGGTATAAGAAGGAGAAAACAAATGTGAACCAATAGCATACACCGTGATGCCAAGTCTGCAGTGGTAACTGTTGGCTGATTTCCCATGCTCCATTTATGCATTTAGATTAGCAAGCCAGTAAATACAGCAACAGGATAGCAGCAGGCACAGGTAGGCTTCTTATCCATTTCTGCCTAAGGAAATATCTCTATATGAAGCCATCTGACAAAAAAAAAAGTCCCATATGTGGGTATCCACCTTCATATATTTCTTCTGTAAATAATTAATCTCCCCAGGCTTCCCGGAGTCATGGAATAACTATGAAAATGAAGGTGGTGTTACATCATCATTAATTATTGTTTCCCTAGTGATGAAAATCTATCTGCAGATGGTGACTTACTTGGTTATACCTGATAATTATTGTATGAGCTTTATATTAGTTGAGAATAATGTATAACTATGTAGACTACTAGACTGATGGTCTTTGTAATTTTTCTCACGATTAGTTATAGCTCTGAAGGTGGTTTTGTCTTTTTTAAATATATTATTAGTTGTCATCTTAAACATATATTCAAAGGTTTTGTTCCTGAAGGCATGGTAGGTGCCAGTTTCTCAGTGAAGTCAATACATGGATCCACCATTTTACTTTATTTCATTCAGTAGTACATGTTCAGTCTGATTTAGATTTCTGTAGATCTGCAGAATGCAGATCCTGGGTTTTTCAGGAGGATGTCACTCCCTTGTGTGGTCTTTCCTATTCTTGCTTTTGCTTGTGTTTCCTTCTTCCAGTACCTTAGTGTAGAAATGAAGTTTCAATGCAGTACTCCTTGATTAGACCTCTTCTCAGGAACATTATCAGGATCATCAACCCTGCTTGGAAGACTGACAGAAAGCAAAGTAGTGATGAAAATGAAGACATGACCCAAGCTCTGATGCATGTGCGTAATAGGAAGATGGCAATAGAAGGCATTCAGCCTACATTTAATCATTCATAGGATCTCCACAGCAGATGTGCAATTGAATTAAATTTTTTCTGCCTTCCAAACATAAAACTCAGTTCAAACTGCACACTTTCTTGTTCTCCACAGCAACTGCTGTGTGAACAGACATCATGAGCCAACTTTTGCCTTCTTTCAAATGGCTCCAATTGTTTGAACCATTGCATGTACTCAGAATAAACGTGTTGTATAAGAAGTTGCCTTTTCTTACACAGAGATGGAGCCAGACTCCGTTAGGCTTAGTGAGAGTCTTCAGTATTAATGGCTTTAGCAGATTTCATCTCAAGCCCATAGCCAATTTTATAACCCTACTGCAGTTTGAGTTCTGTCTTCTGCCCTCTAATCCTTTTACCAGTCTTATTCCTCATCTTTGAACTAACTTCCTTCTTCAAAGTGGGTCTGTTTGTTGAGAGTCACTGTACATTTTGTTTAAGCTGCTTGCAGAATTTTTAATTAGAATAGTATGAGAACTGAATCCCTCCAAAGGTTTTTACTTGGCTTGCTTTTTTCATCTGTTGTGTAGGATTATGCAATTTTCCAGGGAAATACCCTTTTGGAAGACAGAATGAGGTTAGCAATACAAGCTTCATAGTGAGTTTAAAGAACATTTGCTAAAAAATGAATTTCCAAACAAGTCTCAAGATAATACCACTTTTATACTCCTTGCAGTACCCATCATGGGTTTGAAAGAAAGTAATTATTTTGTCTAGAAAGTTCCTGTGATGATACTGTGATACTGAAAATATCATATTGTAAAAATGAATGTAAAAATGCACATGTATATAGCTATAGTCAGTCAATATATAAGCTATGAAGTGAATTGAATGCATTTTCAGAACTGTATTTACAAATTTACAGAGCAGTGTGTAATATTGGTTCTTCAAAGAAGTGGCCATATAAGTCTCTTTCTAATTTATTCCTTATGTCCAAAATAATAATGGTTTTAAAGACATTAAAAACCTGCATCATTATCTTACTTCTTGCTGTTCCTAAGTGTAGACCACTTCCAGGCTTAAGACTTTTCCTGTCAAGGCAGTTTTAAACTGACATCTTTGATATAACTACATATGCCTTCTTTTCCAATTGCCTGGAAAGCTTCAGAAGCAGAAATCTTCAGAAAAACCTACAGAAGCTGAAGTCTGTAGACAGATACAGTGTTTTCACCGAGTTTTGGAATATTAATGGACCCTGAGGATGGGAACTTATGATAAACTGCAAGCACTTCCACATTTCACTAGTTATAAAATCCAGATATTACTGTGCAGTACATCCTAAAGGCATGGATACGAAAGGTGTATGTTAGAAGTTGCAAAACATAAAAAGCTTCTTCCGGATCATGTAACTATAGAATTATGTGAATAGATTTGTACCTCCGAAATGTTCACTTTATTTTTCTTACCTGAGGAAAAGAATAATGACGGTAGGTTTTAAGTTGCCAGGTCACACAGGTACCATTTAACCAACTGTTAAATTGCCAGAACAGAAAACTTGTTGTTAAGACAGCAATGAAACAAGCGTGACTGTAGACAGAGTAGCAGTGGCTTTTTTGAAGACCTGTTGACTTCTCAAGGTAAATTATTTTTCACTGTCTTGTTGATTTGAGATAATTACGGGAGTGGGAGGAAGGGTTGGTTGGGGGCAAAGGGTTTCATAGTAAGTTTGACAATCTACCCAAGAAGATTGTCTCCCTTATCTGCTGGTATCTCTCCATGTTCGTGTCTGAGATCCTGTGGTTAAGTTTTTATCGAAGATCTACACTGACATCTTGATCCTGCTCCACCGTTCTTTTACAGTTGAAGTTTTGCCATTAATTTTAGTAGAGGACCCTGATGTTTTCTTGGAAGGCACAAGGCTAGATATAATAATAGGACTTAGCCAAGTCATAAGAAAATTCCTGCAATGATAAAATAAGGAAAAGGAGGATTATGGTAGCAGACTGGGTCATATTGCAGTGTTTAGTCTGTCACTTGATTTGAAATCCATGTACTTTACCAGCCTTTCTTTTAACTTCCTTCATAACTTCAGCACAGTAGCTCCAGGCATGTCTTGTTATATGCTGCCTATTTGGTTGTGCAATTATTTTCTGAGAGCTGAAAGCTGAATGTGCCATTTCAGTTGCTTTGGTATCAGGAGTGCTTCACAGATGTATGACTCCAACAAGAACTGCTGGCAGCTGTGAATCATAAAAATGGGTAATGCAGTTGTAGGTGCAGGCAGAATTTTAAGCAGAGTAGTAAAGTAATAGTTAATGGCCAAATAAAATTTGTATGTGCATAATAACTTTTTCTATGCTATAAATAATCCATATATTGACAAAAAAACCTGTTCTGTATGTTTAAAGTATATCTCGATGCTAGTATTTCACATACATAGTTCCCAGACATTTTCAGGTTAATAACACTGTACTTGTGTTATACTGTTCCACCCTTTCGCGTGCAGAGTGTGGTATTCCCCATGGAAATGGTACAATCACATAATGTTTTAATGCACAGTCTGTATTTTAACTCTGAGGTATTTCAAAATACCCCCAACCTGCATCCTTTCCTGGTGAAATCAGCTGGTTTCCCTAACATTTTTTTAACCAAGTAAATTTCTGTTCAGGCATACGTCAATTTAGCTTACAGTAATAAATGACTATCACAAAGATAGCTGTTTATAACGCAGTAGCATCTGGAAGCCAGTCAGTAATTGGGCTCTGGTAAATGTGTTATGCTGTATCTCTTCTCTGGAAGCAGGAGCACTCCTACTCACTCTTCTGTAAACAACGTGCTGAGAGTTAGAAGAGCCTTCCATGAAGTCAAACTGAGTCCCTTTCTTTTGTATGATGGTGCAGACACCCTGTTTTTGTCATTACACATAGTATATTTAATTAGGCTATTCTCATCAGAGATTAAAAGTGTTTTCCCAGAGAGAAAGTAGGGGGTTTGGTAGCCCAGCAGCTGCTGGTTTAAATATAGATGCAAGTAGCTCACACAGGAAATAAGAGGAGCTAATAAACACCACCAGGAACCGTTTGTGGGTTTCTTACCAATCTGTGTGTAAGTACCAATCGCCTTGGGCCGTATAAGGCTATCAGCTGCTGTGAAGCCACGGGAGGAAGAGGAGGTACACCAAGTCCGGAGGAAGAGGAGGTACACCAAGTTAGAGGATGAATCACTATCACCTCTGAAAAAGAGCTTGGCTGTGCTCACTACAGGACTGTGCAGCGGGACAGGATGTATTTCTTCCCCAAAACCGACCGACGCAAGCACTGACAATAACTCTTCACAACCTGATAGCAGATGTTGATTAGGCTTGTGGTGCTCTTGCTCCCTAAGCATCTCCTCCAGGAGGACATCTTTCTTGGTATTGATTTTTTTGCCACTGCAGAATCAGTGGTCTGTCAGTTTGCCTTGCAAGTTAGAGAAGCTTTTAAGTAAAGTAATAAAAAATAACTTATTACGTGAGTTTTGGGCCCAGTTGTATGGGCAATAATTGAAACAAATGTGAATAAAACCCCAAAAGACCCTCTGATAGTTTCAGGGATTTTTTTTTTTTCCCCAAATATGTTGGGCTGAGTTTCTTCAGGCATTTAAACAGGTTTGAAAGTATTACCTAAAACTTAAGTGTTTGAAAAGCTTAAAGCTTTTACAGTTTAGACCAAAAAAATGAACAAAATAAAACAACAAAAAAAGAGAAATATTTTCTTCAATATTTAGGTAGCATATAGTAACAGACATTAAATGGTTAAATTTGCCTCAGCTATGATTTTTTTTCCCTAGACTCTACAGCCAGTCACCCAGTGAACTACAGGTAAACACAATTTCTTCACACCTTATCTAGAAAATATCCTTTATCTGGCATGGTGGTATGTGCGTATTTTTCCCTATTTAAAAAAAAAAAAAAAAAAAAAAAAAGGTGTACATTGTACATAAAGCTTCCCAAATACACAGTGACAGGGTATTCATCACCTGTGTGGTCAGTCGTGTTAGCTGGATAGGGAAAGGGGAACAACTCCTAGAGAAAGGGTTGAAGTTCTTCCCTGTGGAGTTTTGCCTTTGCTGAAGTTCTGCCTAGTCTTTTCCTCTTCCTGGCAGATCGCTGGCTTGTATGGGATGGCAATATGACTCACTTTCCCTGCGTGCAGACCAGCATCTCCACACTCCCATCTCCAGCAGCTTTCTGACTCAGCAAGAGCTCAGGCTCTGCTCTGTCACGGGAGAGCAGGCTGAGTCCTCCGCAGCGGGGGAACTGCAAATTCACTGCCTTACGGTTTCCCTGAACTACCCTTGTGATGAAAAATACATGTCACTTCAGCAGCTTGTTTGAGTACATCTGCTTTTCTAGCTTTGCTCTGCTGTCACATATGTTGGGTTCTAGCTACTCTGATATCCTCATTTAGGCTAGAGACGAGTTTACAAATTAAAAAATCCTGTAACAATAGTTACGCTGTGGGTTATAATCTACTGTGTTCACTCATGCTAATAAAGTTCAGCAAAGAAAATATGCTTGGGGCATAGGCATGTGTGTCGGGTAACATGAAGGAAGAGTTTCTTTCTTAAAGCTTTTTTTTTTTGTCAAGTGAATGGGAAAATCAATGCTGCTACTCTCTAGAGAAAAATAGTATGGAGTACCTGTAACCTCATGATGCACCCTAGCACAGAGCGGTTTTCCAAATCAATTATGCAGTTTGTGGCATTACGGAAGGACTATTGAAGTTTCCATATTAACTCTGTTCAAGAGAAAACCTTCTCCACCCTCACTGGAGGGGAAGGCCCCTGATGAAAACTGTCAGTAACTAAAGCTCTTTAACCAAACACACTGCATACTGATGAGGAAATGGAGACACGACGAATGCCATCTCTGATCTCTCAAAGAACTGGAGAATAAATTAAGTTCTTTTTGAGCCCAGATGATCTAAATTAGGTATATGTATCAAAGGTGACAAACATTGCAGTTCAGAAAGTGTTATGGAAAAAGTTCGGACATTGTTCACCTCTGAAAAGACACCTTTCTGTTGCTGTTGTTACTCTGCCTGCTGTGCAAAGACATGACCACTATTCTTGGGACCTTTGGAGCAAGCGGTAGAAGAGTTTGAACTGAAAGAAGGTGCAAAATGAAAATGTGTTTTGTATATAATATTAGGCTAAATCTCCTGTCGTTTACCCTCATGCGGGGTTACTGTTAAAATACGATAAAGTCAATGTCTGGAGATGCAAATCTCAGAATTTGCACTGTGCAGGTTTTATGTTGCTGCAAGCAGAGAGGACATTTTCCAGGGCACTAGGGAAAGTGCATGAGAAATTGGCTTTTATTACTGTATTGAGTGGGCATGAATCCAGTCCTTCAGAACGGAGGCTGGATGCTTTAGATCTCTGCAGTGCCGTTCATTATGGGTTGGCTTCCATTGGGTGCGCAGAACAATCCGTTAAATGACTCCAAATGAACAGTGAGCTGTTTTACATGACAGGCTATCCTGTGCTAGGCTAAAAGCTGTGCTGGCTGTGGGAGTTTTCACTTATACCCCATTCAGCCCACACAGATTGCTTCAAAATTTCAGCAAGAAGGTTGTTACCCCCATCCCATTTATCAGCTGGCATACTAAAAGCCCTGGCGTGTTACTGCAACTGAAAAACTACTGGAAAGCTATGAATTCCAGTATATTTTTAGCAACTGATTTTGAGCTAACATGAATTTTCTCTGCATACTTTTTCAGAATATTTTGCAAGTGTTTATTTACAACTTTGAGCATGTTTTGTTTTAGCTGCATCTCCCTGAAGAAGCAGACTTTATACCTACTTGTAGAAATAGGGGGATGGCAGGGAGATGTTATCTGAGTTAGAGAAAAGGGACAAGAGGGCTTCCAGCTATGAGCAGCTCTAGACCTTTGCATATGTATGTTTTGCTCGGCTGTCACGAATGAGGCTCTGCCACGTGTATGTTCAGGACCCCCATTGAAGTGTGGCCGTCTGTGACTGGTGTGTCCCCAGTGGGTGCGGACCTGCCCTCTGTCAGCATCCATCTGGCACAACCAGCACGGGCTGTCGCCCAGATGCCAGCAGTCAAAGCAGATCTCCCGTGGCCGCGTGGGCTTTGGCGTGCAGGGCTGGCACTGACGGCGTACGGCACAGCGCTCTGATGACGATATCAAACCCAGCTCCCCCATTCTCTGCCAGTCACTCATGTGCCCTTTTTACCTTGAACCACTTGTTGCAAAAGGTACACTACTTTGGCAGCTTCTCCTTGTTTCTAGCCACTTCACTGCAAGATACTGTCAATTGTAAACAGCATGGACAGTGTGTAAACTGTCATGAAGCAATGTTAGAAGAGATCTCTGCTAGCTGCAGACAAGATAATGAATGAGCGTTAACCTCAACTGCGAAGAAAGGTGCAGCAGATTCACTTCGATAGGTTTTAAAACCGGTTTAGTGAAGAACGAACTACACCCATACCTGCGTATCGTTAACCTGGTTTCAGCCTAGGCCAGTTTAAGCCAGTTTCTGACAGTCTTAAGAGCAATTGGGCTATGTATTGCAACCCATCACTTCCAAGTCTCTTACATTATCACCTCATCAAAAGAAAGAGGTGTTTTACCAGCTGAGCTGAGCACTAACCAGTGAAGCCAGCATATTCTCATTGTACCCACGTACACAGCATGGTCAGAAGAACCAGGAAAACTCTCTGCACGCCGCAGGTGGAACTGGCGGGCTTGCTTTGCCCTGCAAGTACGCTGCTGCCATCCGTGACGGCTTCCTCCGCTGCGACAGGCACATGTGCACTGCAGTGTCGGCATGAACGTTCAGTTGGAGCGTAGTGCTTCTAGTGCACAACGTGGCACAACAATGGCAAATTTTGTGACTACAGTCTCTCTCGAGTCAAGGGTTAAACTCACATGCTCTTCCTGAACGGTGGCCCTGTAACACTTCTGCTGATCAAAACCGCCTGCTAATCAGGTTTCACTTGGCCAGAAACTGGAATAACAGGGAGCAACAAACATGCTGTGTCAGCAAAAGCAGTCTCAAACAGGAATTCTTGTCTAGTAACAAAGTTATTAGGGAAATGTTTCACAGCTGTATGTAATCCATGTGTACAGAGAGGTAAAATAATATTGTCTGTGGGATGTTGTGCATGCATCTTGCTGTGGGATGCAGGTTTTGGTTTTCTAAGCCTAAAGCCAATTTAACATGAATGTTTAATATTTGGCTTATTCTAATTCATTTGCATGCATACCATGAACCAGAGTAACACATAAATTATAACTGTGAAGGTTTTTGGACTGAATGTGGTCCTTATCCCAGACTTGTGGACTCAGTAGAAAGATTTCTCTGCCTCTTACAGGAACTGAGGCACTGGGTTATGTCCTGAATTGTTTAGTTAAGAGGAAAACCTCTCTGGATGTTATTCTCATGTAGCCATATTCCATATTACTTCATGTCATGGCTGTTAAATTTTTGTTGGGTTTTGGTCTGGGGTTTTTTTTAAGGTAAAAATACACAGATAGTTCAAATTATTTTGGAGTTTAAACTGCTGTTCCTATATAGCTTTATTACAGACAAGTCACTGCAGCTCTGAAAACCCAGTGATTTACTAGTGATATCTTAACAGTGAGGGTATAGCTAAGACACTGATGCTAAGTTTTGGACTTGAATACTTTCATGCTCTGTTAATAAATTGCAGTTTTGAATGTGGTCATTGGAGTGTGAGAGATTGTTGTTTATTTTCTCTCTATGCCATCATCTGCAAATTACTTAATAGCACAAATAAATGTTACATAAACATTAAGGTTTTCTTTTAAGCAGCAGAAGCAATGTAGAAAAAAAGATAATAGTGAAAGGCTTTCATTTCTGGTTGTAGTCCTGTTAAGATCCTGTTTGATTACCAGGTTAGACTTGCTGTGACACACAGATTCTCTTCACAGGCTTTAAGATTTACTGATATTTTAATATCATGAAGTTAGGCTAAGAAATCAGTTTTGTTGAAGAGAAAATACATTCTGATTGTTTTTACAGGATTAAAATTGGATGGCTGAAGACCCAGAGCTCTGATGGACACTGCCACCTACAGGGCAATGACATTGGATCTGCTCATGTACAAATTCCTACAGGATGGCAGCTTTCAGTCTGCGTATTAACCAACCAGATGCCTGACCATGATAGCAGACAGCAGTCCGATTTTCATCCCGGTTCACAAATGCTTCAGAGACGGCATACGTGTGATGGTAGGTTGATACGCAGTGCCAGGACACTGCTTGCTGTGTGCCAAGCAACAACTTGGTCAAACAACTTGTCTGACCATGTGGAAGTGTAACAGTAAGTCTGAGACGGTAAGTTCTGCTTCTCAGCGCCCTAGAAGAGAGGGCAGGCATGTTGGCTTGGAAGAGCGAGCAGCCATCAGCATGAGCCTCGCCTGAATATCTGACATTGGGAACCATGGCAGCTCTCACCCAAAGACAGGTTGGATTCAGTGCCAACTATATGCTTCTATGACTTGGTGTGTTGACTTTGACTAAACTGGTCGTCTTCAGCTGGTCCTTACAAGCTTGTGGAAGCAATAAGAGAATGTCTTGGGTTCAGCAACCCTTGATTTTTACTAATGGCACATGCTCAGTGGGATGCTGTAGAGATAGAAAGCTTTTTGGAAGCTGTTTCAGCATATGGGCAGTACAACTAATCTGTCTGCAAAAAACTCCACTGATATGTTTTCCCCATCTAGGGGGTATTCTGCTGATTAGATATTTTTTCACCAGTAGCCAACAATGAAAATTTGCAGCTGGCAAAACCAAGTTTATTCAGCTGGCATAGATTTGTGTTTTCTCAGTTGTTTCTCTCTTCTATTTCAAGAACTAAATTACTACTGGCATTGAGGCTAGTCCAAAACAGATGGCATTTCAGTCCTACTTGGTTAACTTTGATCGTTTATGTGAGACTGTAGTAATACATGTTTGGTGTGGGACTGGTTTGCTAGGAGGATATGAATGTATTTTTAATTATCAAAGACCTCTGCCATCCCCAGATTGATATTTCCGAAGACATTTTTGTTTCTTTTATGGCTATGCATGTTTTCTACCACTTGAGTTTATTTCCATTGTAGCAAAATGAGAAAGAATCAAAAGTCTCTTGATCTAAATCTTTTATTTGTGCTGGACTGAGAAGGTATTGAATTGCTTATATGACAATCAGTACCTGACAGATGTAACATCTCTTTCTAATGCCCTTTATGCAATGTTTCTTAATGTAAAAAAATAGTATAACAAAAGGAAAGAAAATGCGGGACTTTGGTTTACTTTCTTTTCTTGTTAAAGAATGTGAAAAGTTGAATTGTCACAGGTGAACGGAGATTACATCCTGCAGATAGAGAGAATGTAAAGAGAATTTAAAGAAACCTTTAAAAAAAAGTCTTACATAGTATTATCAATTCCTATATAAAATAATTTAATATTTTAAATACTGTTTAAATAATTTATCTGTATTTAAAACTAACTTTTTAAAATCTTGTTTGGAACTTTTTTGGCATTAACACTTAAATATATTTTTAAAATATTAAAAAGTCTTTTAAATATTCAATACAATTCAATATAAAATGAGAAAAAGCAATATACATTGTTCACATATAGTATTGTACATGACAGCTGAGCTCTAGAGTGAGCTTTTGAATTTGTCAGACAAGTCACAGCTTAGTTGGGGGGTGAACCATCTGCTTATCCTCTCTCTGAACTATTAAGATTGTAACAGATCCTTACCATCAATATATAGTGTTTAATATTATATATGCATACTGCATGCAGTATCCCATTTCCATTTCTATGCCCGGAATTGTAAATAAATATTTTTCCCAGCATTTAGATCAAAATATTGTTTACTGCATACACAAACATATTTAAGACTCACACAGGTTGACAAGAAACTTACCAATTTTGCTCAGCTCAGTTACAGGAAAATTTAATTTATCAATGCAAAATAACATAACAGAGAAGTTGTCACTCGTATTTAAAATTTATAATAATCTTATTACTAAATGCTTACAGGTTGTGCTAACAGTAGGAAAATCAGGATTCGCTTGTCCGCTTGGTGCATTTTCATTAATCCTGCCAACAATAAAGGCAGTGCTGTGGGCATGGTGCTGGTGTCTTGCAGCTACTTTGTCTAACAGCTGGCATTCACTGCCAGCGTCACAAACTTTGACAGTATGACCAAGCCAGTGTTACAGACTTTGGCAGGACCTCACCAAAGGCCAAATACCAGCCTCCAGTTTTTTAAGCGTAGGCATGTCTGCCATTGATAATGAAGTTTACTGTCAAATTGTAAATTGCATTCTCCACCCTTCTGTAAAGAACTTCTGTATTTAGCAAGATGATTTCTACAGCCACTGCAGATGGATTCTGGTGGAAAGAGGGGCACTCTCATGCTTCTTACACTGCATGCATCATGTATGATCATCGCAACAGTCGTGTCCCATTGTACAAGGTAGTCTCCAAAAGTCTTCAGGTCTTCTCGAAAAATTATTTTCCAAGACGACCCCAAAACTTTACAAGGACTAAAAGGAACATTCTACATAGCTACTTAGGGATACTTCCAGAAGGAAAAGATACGGATGCAAATGAGCATTTGCATTAGGAAGCCTAGCCGAGGAGCATTACTCAGAAGAGCAGCACATGCCACACGATATGTGTAGTTATTCACAAATGAACAAAACTCACATTTCAGATTTTGGACTCATAATTTCCTATTCATATGAAATCTATAAACTAGAAACTATTTGCAGGAATTATTGGATGTTTAATTCTTAATAATGGCTCCTGAAAATATAACTTCTTCACAGATAACTGTGAGATATGGTTTTAAGATGAGCTTTCAAGAAGGATTTGAATGCTCTGCTCATGTCTCTACAGTGTGAGATTCTGAGTGAACCCTGAGGAAGACAGAATTCACAAACTGAGAGAATTATGCTGCCCTCCTTTCACTCCTCCTGCCCTTTTCTCTGGCAGGAAGGCGTTTGAGCCAGATGTTCACTTTGGGTAAGGGACGGTACCTGTGGTGACTCTGGACACAGTTTACACGAAATCTGATTCTCATGCTTTCGAGGGAGCAGACTGTGAGAAGGAAATTGTTACCTAGGGAGAATAAACATTTCGGTCACTTTATTTTAATCCCGTTTAAGAGAGAAGCTGAGGCCTTGAGTTAATTTCACAGTAAAAACATGGTACAACAGGCCTACATTTGCATCTCTGCAGACCTCAGCCAAAAAAATCAGGATTCTGTAGGATAAAGCAAGCAGTCAATGGCAAAGTAATCCTCCCCCACATCTTTTTTCTTTTTTGCCACTTACATCACTGGTCAGGAATACTGGTGTGCCAGCAAGAGACTGATTCTCAGCTGCTTTGGACACACAAATTTCAGGTCCTGGTATTCTCAGCTCAGCCCTTTTCATTAAGTCTGTCTAGACTTAAGAGAATCTGTATTTATGTCATAACCTTTCGCTGGAGGCATATGCAGTGTGTATATGTGAATATATATTTATACAGTTCATAGTTTATATCAGACCCAGGAAAGCTTTATTTTTCATTAGTGCTCTTCGGATGATAAACTGAGCAGAAAAGGTGCAGTTCTCTTGTAAAGACATGTTATGGTGACTCAACAGAAGGAGGTCTACAAAATGCTAAGCATACAAAAGAGCAAACATTTAATTTTTAAGTTAAAACTTTGACCTCAGGATTTAATGGCTTCTTCTTGCTTTAGAATCTTCGTTTATGCTTAAGCCTGTATAACATACTGAATTACTTTTTCCACACTGGAATCCAGTTAACAGTAAAGAGACAAGTGTGTGTAATTTTTTTTTTTAACAAGTGAGGATAAAGGCATCATAAATACTTCATTTTCTTTTTGAAAGAAATTTCAGTTGAAAGAATGTCTTTCTGGGGAGAAGGAAGAAGTAGTAAACATTGCAAAAATTACTATGAAGCCCGTTTAAGAATTCAGGCCAAACTTCTAGGTCAAATCCAGAAAGATATAGAAGGACAAGTTATGTGGTATATCATCTTAACTTTATGGTTCATGGTGTCTCAGACAAGTTTGGAATTCTGTAAAGTCACATATGCTCTATGTAAAACGTGGAGGGAGTTATGGATCTGACTGGTTATGAGTGAGCTGGAGAGCTACGTACCACTTGGTAAGAAGTAGTAACTGAAGAGCAACCTATTTCTCCCTTTTCCTTCTGCTGTTTGAGCTTCCATCTATTTGGATTTAATCCTCTCCTAAACATGAGTGTTTACGATCACTCCTTCAAATAGTTAAGGTGGACCACCTTCTATCTTTTATAACAAAGTCTGGAAGAAGTGACATTTCTGGCAATGTCTACCTCTTATTTTGCAATAGCCAGTTCAAAAATGTGCAGGAGATGGTGGCACAATACCCTGTCACTCTGAAGGGACTTGCAGCCACTTCGCACCTCCCAGAGAAGAGAGCTCAGCAGAGCTGCGCACAGGCAGCCCAGGGAGAAATCCTTGGCTTCCCTTCTGAAAGGGTGCCACTCTTCGGAGAGGAACTCCAGAGCAGAGAGGGGGGCAAAAGAAAGCAGACAATAAGAAGCAGTATACTCATTAAAAACAAGTGATCAAACAAAAAACACACTCTTATTTGCTACATGTCATACTTCAGAGAATCAGATTGGAGTGTTAAGCAAAATCTTTAGACACAGCCTCTACAAAGTTTGGTGCTGACATTAAAATACCAATTGTACAAATGATCGTAAAGACTGAAAAAGCCATCAAGCAGAGCCGATCCACTACAGAGGCTGCAAACTTCCACTCATTGCAAATGGCTTCGTCTTCATCCTGGTCTCTGAATCGGTTTGCAATGTACCTGACCTCTTCCAAGATCTTTGCCAAATCTGGGTCACCTTCAGAGGGGTGGCCACTGTGCAGCAGGTTTTCTTCATCTGTTGGTGAGCAGGTCATCCTCCCACAGATCACCCCTGAATCAGTGGTAGGTGTGCAGTGAACCCCTTCCAGCCCCCTAAACCCAATGTATAGCATGTTCCCATTACTGGATTGCTGGCCGCTCACAGTGTTCATCTCCACGCTTGATAAGCTACAGCGACGCTGTTTATGTTGACAGGCAGGACGTACTTTATCTTCCCCTGGTCTTTTCATCCTCAGAAACCAAGCACACCAGTTGAGAAGGATGATTCTTGTCTGAAAGAAAATTTTGGAGAAATAAGCATTTCTTCACACAGTCACTCTCTTTGGGCGCTATTGGTATTTTTGCAGCTCGGGTGACTGTCTGGTCCATGGTCTCTGCTCAATCTGCACAGTGGTTCTAGAAAATGCTGCCGGAGTGTTCTAGTGGATCAATTTGGCAGTCACTGAGGCTGCTTTCTTATCCTAGCAGTGCTGTGGATTGCCTCTGGCTGACTATCACTATTGGGAGTCCCCCCTCCTCTGATGGGAGTCTCCGTAGTGTTGATTTTTCCTTACCCTTGAACAGCCTTGTCTGCCTTTACTAGAAACCAGGAATTTAGAGAAAAAAAAACACTTACTGAGGAAGAGTTACTTTCTAACAGTCTTAATAGCATTGCTTTAGATTGTAGTCAATAAATTACAATTCTTTCATGCATATTTGTGCTTTAATACTAAATTCACATGACATTGCTGTTTGGAGGGGGCTGCTAAGACAGGACTGCACCACCAAGGTTTACAGTGTTTTGGCTTTGTTCTCATGTTGCTTTCATGAGAGTTGACTGCAGATTTTAGAAAACAGATCTGGATACAGCATGGAGAAAAGATGGGAAAATTATTTTGATGTTAAAAATATACTCTGCAAGTGTAATCAATGTATATCATTTTATTGTTTTCCATATTGCATTAATCCAGCCTTACAGGAAGTGCAGGCAGACCAGAGGCTGTTCCAGTTCAGATGCAAGCTTCTGTAATTTATTTCAATCATATTTTAAGAGCTTGTATCAGTGTTTCTTTTCCAGAACACTAATGAAATATTATTGTCTCATATAATATGCAAAACTTACACCATAATTAATATTAGATTTGGTCCATTTATTCTGAATGTGGATTGCCACTCAGAGTAGATATTATATCCAGGCAAACATCCCAACCAGAGACAGATCTTGCCCTGTTTCTCTATTTACACTGTCAAGCTTCACCATGAAGGATAATTGTTATGGTTTTGTGGGGCGGGTTTTGTCTGGCAGCAAGGGAGGGGCTGCAGTGGTGGCTCCTGTCAGTGACTGCCAAGGGTTCACCCCCACCCCCGGCTCCAAGGGTTCAGTAGCCGGGGGGTGGGGGAAGGAGTACCACCGATCCAGCCCCTGTGAGAAACTGCTGGAAGTTTCCTCGGCTCCAGGCTGGACCCACCCCAGGCCAGGGCTGAGCCCATCGGCGCCTCTGCCAATAACAGATTGAAGAGGGGGCACAGAGCAATGGGTTGGTGCGGCCCTGGGCAGGGCCCAGCTCGGGTGGGCTGGTCCAGCTGTCCAGCCGCCTGCTCAGCTTCTGTGAGTGGCCCAAGCCTCCGCCATGGCTGGCCTGGGAGTCTGTTTTCCCGGGAGCCAATGAACACTTGCAGCAGAGAGAGGAGCAAGATTTTGAG
>NW_010134223.1:0-1548 GCF_000699245.1 Pterocles gutturalis | reverse complement strand
TTTTTCCCCCCTCTTTTCTTGCCTTCCTGCTTCAATACCAGCTCTAGGAAGGCGAAACCTTGGACAGCCCTCATTTGGCTTTGGAGCACCTTCCCACGGGATGACATCGCCAAATTCATGGAGGAACCAAAACCTCTGTATGCTGGAGGATATAGAGCATCAGCTCATGCTCTCTCTTCTCCTACACGCACGCTGGGAAACCAGGAATGTAAAGCCTGGGGGGGATTTTGGTGGGGCAGCAAGGTTTGGCAGGGTTGCAGCTGGGATGACCAACGTGCCTTTCCTTGGCTTGAAAATTACTCTTCCATCTGCTGAGGGATGCCAAAACACTGGGTGGGATTAGCTCAGTTACCCTGTGCCAGCCTGGGGAAAGTCCCCCCCCGTGCCTCCGTTTCCCTTCCCAGCAGTGCAGGGAGGTAACTGCAGGGCAGAGCAATGGAGCAGTAGACATTCCAGCTTCCTCCCCATCCCAAAGGATGGCTGACAGCTGGCACGCTCATGGCACGCAAGATCTCTCAGCTGCCTCCCCGTGCAGCTTTTCCAGTGATCAGAAAACAGACATTTCAATTTTCTTTCTAATATTGATTATTTTTTCTATTTTTTTCCTTTTTTTTTTTTTTTTTTTTTTTCCTGGGGGGATCAGAGCTATTGGATCACGGGGAAAGGAGGCGATTCCTCTGCAGTGGCGGCGTGAGCAAGTTTCCTTGTCCGGTGAGGCTGTAGCATCTCTAAGTTTGGCTGATTTGGGGGGAAAGTTAGAAAGAGCCTGGCTGTCAGGGAGAGGTGGCTGTCCTTGTCCTCTGCCACCACCCTGGCTGGGAGGTCTTGGTCCCATCCCCTCATCCCCATAGCACAGGGATCGAAGGGATGGGGGGTGCTGCACCTTGCTCCTAGGGTTTGGTGGTCCTTGGTGGAGAAAATAAAGGAATTTCTGCCATAAAATGTTCAAAATTTCTTATGGGAGAAGTCTGCCATTCCCCAAAATAATCTGTTTTGGGGCAAGAAAGCAGAGACTTGAATTTGGTTAAATTCCCCCTTTTTTCCCCTCATGCTTTCCTGCCCCTGGCTGTCCTGAAAAATCAAGTGAGTCCTGGAAAATCCATGTTCGAAAAAAATGAAAAAGGAGGTAGGAAAATCCCGGGAGTGTGGTTTTGGGTGAGTCCGGCGTGGCTGGAGTCAGAGGAGCCTTCGTGCCACTGTGACCCCATTAATTCAATAATTTTTTGACTCCCATGACCAGTTATCCCAAATTGCCTAAAAATAACAGCAATAGAAAACTGGTCTGTAGGTAATTAAGTTGCTGAGGAATTTAATCACTTGGGAATTAAACAAATTCACTGTATTGGTAATTGTTTCTGCAAAGGGAAAGCAGAACAGACAGGTTGAGGGGTTCACTTGAAATTTGGGGGTTGGGCCCAGCGGGGAAGGACCGAAGCTGTGCCGGGGCTTGCCTGCCTCAGTTTCCCCAGCCCTGTGGCTTCGCCTCACCCTCTTTTTGGGAGCCACCCTGTGATGTCCCCAACTTTGTTGCTGGATATGGACACCCAG
>NW_010134222.1:0-41647 GCF_000699245.1 Pterocles gutturalis | reverse complement strand
TGGTCTAACTGCTGCACAGGGTAACTCCTGCTTCTCGTACCAGAGCCTGGTCATCATCACTGTTACAAGTTAACATGGAAGCCACCTTCACATGCATACATAAATAAAACTGTCAAAACACAGGCTTCCACATGCGTTATCACCCTCCTTTCCTTTGTGAGTTTAAGGTAAAACAACCTAATCTGGCAAGTTGAAAGCTCTTTCCTCACCACAAACATTTCCCCTCCCATGCACGTTTTGACATTCTCAGAGTGAGAGGTTGTCAATTGTTCTCACACAGACTTTCTCATCCTTGATAACCTTCCCCTTTTTACTGAGAGGCAGGACTGTTTCCTTCCTTGGGATCCTGCTCATTCTCCAGTGATAATGGCCACTTCTGTCCAGACCCATTCCCAAGTAAAGAGCCTGGACCTACAGGTGGATATTTTAAAGGATGTTCTTGCACTGCAGTTATCAAACAAGGCACTGTGCTAGTACCTCAGAAATAAAGCAGTAGTGTGGGGGTTTGCTGTCTTTGGTGGGTTCAGCTTGAAAACCTTTGGAGGTTGTCATTTTCTGGGCCCCAAGAAGATGTGGTGTGGGCAGCTCTTCACCCAGAACATCTGACTGGCTTGCAAAAAATCCCAGCTACAGCTCACAAGGACTAAGAGCTTTCCTTGCTTCCCAAAGCAACAGTCCATTCATTTTTACTAAATTCAGAAACTGATCAGGCAAATAGAGACCAACAAGACAAAAGTTTTAAAATGGCAGGCTGAAACTGTAAAGCTAGGATGTACTGTTACCACTTAGTGGAGTAGTTTAATAATAATTTAGTATAAAGATGATGAGACTTTCTGCTTTTTCACACAGAGCTTGTCTGAAGTGAGGAAAACTGGTCAAATGGTCTCTACTTGCAATAGCAAAACACGAGCTTTTCAGAACAACCACATTATCTAATGGCAACCTAAACAGACCAATATTCCCCTTGAACTGATGAATTTCAGAGACATTTAACATTTTAGATGCAGCAAGAGGACCTGCTTACCCGGAGGTCTCTCTCCTTCTCACATCCCGATGTCTTCTACATTTGCAGGGGCACCGTAGCAGGATTCTTCCAAAATGCAAGGAGATAGGCTGTCCAACAAAGGCTCTGACTTTGAAATCACTGTTCCTTCCCCCTACACAAGGTAATGCCAAACTGAATGGCTGAGGACTAGCCACAAAGGTGAAATATATTTTTCTGGGAACACTGTTGTTCCTAATGGCTATTTCATTTTTGATACTGGCTTGCAGTGAGAATAGCATATTTGATGTAGCTGAAAAAGATCCTCTTAGGTTGCCTTTTACTTTGTAATGGGGCATTAGAGTTTGGAGCATGGGGTAGATTAATATGTGCTCAGCATACATATTTCAGATATTTCTCCAATGCCCCATTTACTTGTTATAGTTTTTTCACAGCTGATGATTGTTCCATTTAGAACAAAATTTCTCAAGATGAGAAGCTCAAAAATATGAACATATTTAGCAATAGTCTTCCAAAACACTGTTCTTGCATCTGCCAGCAACTAGGTACAAGTCAAGTTGCTGTGAAAGCCCTAATGATGATGTTAAAACAGTCAGTTGCCAGATCCTATTGAAGGGATACATTTAACTTCCCTTGTTCAACAAGACAGTTCAAAGCTGTTCTTCTGGAAGAGGAGGTAGAACCACAGGCAGTTTGTGAGCCTTTCAGATAAGATAGGGGCACTCAGCTGACATCCATTTGTTAGCCCAAGCCAACATCAGCAAGCTTTGAGTGCTGCCGAGGATTACATAAAGCATTAATTTTATAAATACATTGTTGATAAACAGGAAGAATTATGGAGTGAGTCTGTTGTATGACACCATTGCTGGAACATCAAAACATTGGGGCACTGTAGCCCTGCTGCATTGTGCCAGCCCTGATAGGCAAGATAGTTTTTTTTTACATCCTCAAGCATGTTGTAAAGCCATCTAATTTAATTTCTTATTTAGGTTCCACCACAGCATTGTAAAGCTGTGGTTAACACAGAATTATTACAGGTGAATAGTAATCACATGGTTTGCTATTTCTAGCTACATTTAAGCTTCACAGTTCACATTTATGTTTTAGCAGCATTTGGATGTCTGTTTTAAAAGAGATTTTAGGTTATACACTCCTTAGCTGTGAAACTGTTCTCCATTGATTTATCAATTAACATTTTTCTAGTCAGAAGACAAGATAACCACAAAAATGGGAAACGCAATGCAATCTAGTATTTACTACACAGTCAAAGTCAAGATGTCTGCTACACAGGAACATTCAATGTTCACCATTTGCTTGCTTGACATCAGTTGGGGTATTAAGGATGGCAAACCACGCACAGAGAGTTGGTTATTAGCAGAGATTTTTGTCAACTTAAAAAAGATTAAAGATTTTAAGCAAATTAAAGTAATTAGATTCTCAGTGTGGGATGAAGGCATACACACTTTGCTAGTCTAGAACAAACTAGGGGAGTTAATGGGAAACAAATATGCTTTCTGCTACCTCGAGAAAAGGATACCTCTTCTGCAACATTCAGCCTCAAAGGATGCTGACATTTAGCTGGAGGAAGGGGTGGGGGAAGCTGAAGGATAACTGGGGGCCAAGGAGATGTGAAATGTAAAATCCATATAAATTACCCAAGTTAGCTTACAGATACAGAAAACAAAGCAATAAACATTATCTGCTTTTTGAAGCAGAACGCTGTTAAATTACTTGTCATGAGAAATTAACTAGTTATTCACAGAATAAGATTTTTTTACTGTTGTCCCCTTACTTGTGCTTCTCTGCCCTGATGTCTCTCACCGATGAGAACCTGGTCACAGATAGGGAAACTCAGGAGCCATAGTTCAGGATTTGCAAGTACGGATTTGCCCCAAGATAACCACATACATAATTCCTCCTGAAGCCAAGAAAGTATCAATAATTGGGCTGTTTCCCAGCAGAGACTTAGAGCACTTTATTCAACTGTTCTGAAATTCAAAACTACTTCCTCTAACAGGGGATGTGCTAAATACTGAAAAGTGGTAGACAGTTCTCCAGCAAGGCAGACAGGCAAAGGTAGAGATGGGTAGATACATCTCATCTTCATTGTAATTTCACCACATTCCAAAAAATCACCTCAGTCTACCATGGGTCAACTTGTGGCCAGCCTCTGATGTCAAGGACAAGCAAATACTGTGCTATTTTGAATGACTTTTATCTCAAGGTCTTGTTTGGTTGGTTCGTTTTGACTGGATTCTCAGCTAGGGAGACCCTCATAATCTGACAGTTTTCTGTTAAGAACTCTACCTCAGCCTTTGCTGACCAACATCCCACTAAGCCCCTCCAGGAAAATGGACTTCCACAGAAACTGCTGTACTGTGGCCCCAGCCTGGTAGATCCTTTTTTTTTTAGGGATCTCTACTATTTTTTTTTATTTGCAGATGAATCTCAGGTTATCTCAAGATGTGGGGAATAAAACCAATTCCCAAGCTCTACCTTCCTCACTTCACTCCCTCACGTTGCTTGAGTCAGTACCTCCCTCTTCCTCTTGCCCCTTAATCTATGCACTTGTCATAGGCAGCTCAAATCCTTTCCACTGTTACTCTATTCTCTTCCCTATTTTTCTCTTGACTCCACTCTCCATATCTCCCAGTTTCAATATTCTCTTACTCTGCACAAGTCCTACTCAAGCACATCATTTGCCCCCCCCCCAATACTAGCCCTACAGCCCTCTTGCTTCCACTGCTCCAGACTTACAGTTCTTCCAGCTATGCAGCTTCTCCTCTTGCAAGGGAAGTGTCTACCGGGACATGCCTAGATCACATCTTACTTCCAAGCCCTGTCCCATGCTCCTTCTCTGCTTTTCCAAGCAGACCACCACAACTGGTGATGTTCCCAACGCTGCATGGAAATTAATCTTCTTACCGAAATAAAACCGATTTCTTTAAGTAGGAAGGCTGCTACAGGTTTGTAGCAAAACACTGGGATTGTTCTGGTAGCCTAAAGATGCCCAGTGAATCTCTCTGACATGTGCGATAGGGGTACAACTACTCCACCCTTTTCATTTGCACTGCATTGCACAATCAGAACCATGGTTATTCCTGACACTCTTTTTGGTGACTGAAAGGGCCTATATCCTGTCTCTTGGGGCTCAGTGGTGGCAAATGGTGCATTTATCTGGCTTGAGACATCTTCAGTTATCTGTGTTTGGAAGTCCTTTAGAAAAAAGAATGTGCCTTAATGACTGCCAAGCAGAAAGTCATCTTGGTGTCTACTGTATGCCTGAAATGCACAAGTTGACCTGCCACAAATGCAACAGCTGCAAAGTTATTTGCTTTGATTCTGAGCAGCATTTCAAGCACAGGAAGTAAGGCACTCCTACTAAATAAGCTGAGAATGTTCATCAGCTCTCTAATAGCAAACCACTGCCACTCGAAAAGCCAATCTTTCATTCTTTACACAGAATGGTTAGAAAATCTAAATTATTTACACACAACTACTCTTCTAAAAAACGATGTTGAGTATCTCTTATTGACATACATCAACATGCCACACTTTCATTGAATTTCACATGAAGAGAGTATTTCAGATACAAAGTCTTTGTGTGGATAATGATCCAATGCATCTGTGTAGAAGCTACTCAGAAGAACTATGAAATCCATTTAGTAAGGCCACACAACTTATTAAGTCCAGTATATTGAATAAAATAATTTTATTTGTATTTACTTTTTTTTAAACAAAGTTTATGGAATCTAAAAGTAGATGATAAAAGGTAACATTTAACTGAGACTTAATATGGGAGATTTTCTACCCAAAAATATGTCAAGCATTAAGATCAAAGAACTCCAAGGTTCTGTGCTATACTGTATGATAAGTAAACATATTTTGAAAATACTTTCCCATTATATATTTTGACACAGTATGCACAAATTTAAAAAAATAAAATAAAAATGAAGTTCAAATGCCTCAAGGGATTTCTTAGAAGTAAAGCCATTTGAAGAGCCATTTACAGTCTGTAGTGACAAACTTCTGTATAATCAAAATATTTCCTTTTTCCACAATGCAGAATAACCTGCTGAAGGCAACTTCCTATTGAAGTGATGCCAGCAACACAGATCTGATTGTATGACTCCAGCACTTAAAAGAGCACATTGGTTATACATGGCTTTTAACCTTGGGCTACAATTACGCTACCAGAACTGAATGCAAGTCTAAATCAGTCATGTAGAGAGGTGTGTGTCATCTGAACACTGTTAAGAGTCCTTGTTTTCCAGATCTGATGAAGGTGGTGAAGGCGCTCAGAGGTTCTTGTGCTTACATTCAGGGCGGGATGCACTTTGCAAATACCAGATTCTCCAATTAATGACAAACCACAGATCCCAAAGTACGCGTGTAAAGCATCTGAAAGAAGGACAGAAGGGGAAAAAGAAAATTATGTCAGGCCATAACAGCCAAGGGTTCTCAGATTCCAACACCTCTGAATAACTACAGCCCAGGAAAACAATCAGGTGCTACATTTTAAACTTGAGTTTTGACAGAAAAGATCAATTTCCGCCCAAAGCCACCAACATGAACTGATAGTCTGCACTCTCTAGAGTGTAGTTTTGTTTTTTAACAATTCTTTACCACTACTTTATTTCTTCTGAGTGCTCAGGCCAAACAGCAAAAGAATTTGAGGAGCCGGAAATAACTTCTCTCCACAAAGCATACGCTTTTTCCCAAACATGAAAGAATTTTTTTGTCTGATTACTTAATGAACAGCAAAATTAGTGCCAATATCTGCCAAACAGCAGGATTTACAAGTATGAAAGAAGCTATTACTTTACCTAGCTTCCCCCCTTTCTGAGAGAATACCCTAAAAATAGGAATTCATGAGGTGGCTTGATAAGCCGTAACAGATGACTGCCACCAAAAAGGCATGCTCTTATTCCCCTGTCCCATGCTGCCTACCGCAGACCAGCACTAGAGCTTGCTGAACACCCCCCACGACGTAAAGCAATTGAAAAAACATGGAAGAAAATTAACCCAAGCAAGACACAGTGACAGCTTTCTGACATTTTAGTGACTTAAACTGGTTTGCGGAAGGTAGGAAAAAGGACATGCAGCTGTGCTTGGAGAAGCTGGGAGGAAGAAAAGTGAGCCCGTCTCCTCTGGGCAGCAGCAGGACATTAGATTGGACTATCTGCCCACAAAATCACAGGCTAAAGATGGAAACAGGATGTGAACTTAACGTGCCCCTTACAAATTCTCAACACTTCGTAATCTTTTGGATGTGTCAGAAAAATCATATCTGACTAAAATGATATTACAATAAGGTATCTGGATAGAGAGACTCTGAAAGAAGGTTTCTGCTTATCACCGTTAACATGCAGGCAAAAGCAGGCTCAGCAGATACAGCCCCTACTGACCTTGCAGAAAGTATGTCAGGCAAAGAGACTTCAAGAAATACAGTATATTAACCCTCACGGACAGCTGCATTCATATGCACTAAAAACCATATACAAACCTTATTACCTGTATATGACTATTCTGTGGGTTTAACCACAAAGTTCAACGGATGTGCAAATCCATGATAACTTAATACTGAAGTTAGTTCTAGCCAAAACATATCAGCAGCCTGTGTACTCCTGTTTCAAGCTAGGAAATGCACCAAGTTTTTAAAGGTCAAAAAACAGGTACAAACATTTTGTTTCAAAAGTAATTCCCAAACACAGAATGCAGCATGCAACCTCACAATCGCTTGGCTGCTGTCTTAAAAACATCACAAAGTAAGGTGTATTTATACTTCTATGAGAGTAAATCTCACTTTAGTGTTTTATATGTATTAATTGTGCACACTCATTTTCACCCTCTCACTCTTTGATGTTAAATCTTTTGATCTTTCTTTTGCAACACCTGCAATTCACATGTGCTTCCAATTCTTTTATACTGCATATAATTTAAAGATAACGCGCGAGATGCGTCCGCATTGTGGCACAACCTCCTGGAGCATGCAGCAGTACATCTAGTAATCGAAAAGAAAGCTTATTTAAAACTAGTAATGATTTATGCACAAGTCTGAAAAAACCCTAAATGGCTTAGGAATGTGTTCTAGTGAAGTGATGTGGGTTAACGCTCGGTAGGCAGCTAAACACCACATAGCGGCTCATTCACTTCCCCCTCTCCATCCCCAGTGGGAGAAGAGGAAAGGAAGAGCAAAAGCGAGAAAACTCATAAGTGGAGATAATGACAGTTTATAGGGAGAGCAAAAGCCACCAGTGCAAGCAAAGCAAAATGAGGAATTCATTCACTACATCCCATTGGCAGGCAGGTGTTTAGCCACTTCCTGGAAAGCAGGGCTTTATCACACATAATGGTCTGTTGGGAAGACAAACACTAACTCCAGATGTCTTCCCCACTGCCTCCCCTTCCTCCTTCTTCCCCCAGCTTTTATTGCTGAGCACAATGCCAAGTGGTATGGGGTACCCCTGTGGACAGTGGGGTCAGCTGTCCCAGCTGTGCCCCATCCCAACTTCTTGCTCACCCCCATTCTGCTTGCTAGCAGGGCAGTGTGAGAAGCAGAAAAGGCCTTAACACATGTAAGGACTGCTCCACAACAGCTAAAACATCAGTCAGTTATCAATGCTGTTTTGGTCATGAACACCATATGGGCTACTAGGAAGAAAATTAACTCCTTTAAAACACACTAATGTGGTTTAATGGTTGTAGTATTAACACAAGGTAGCAGATCAAACTGCTTAACATGAAAGACTTGAAAAAAAAATATATCAGTCAGTTGTAAACAAAGAACAGAACAATACAGTAGGTGTTCAGTTCTGTTTTGAAGTGTGAATCTCCTTATTAAGCCTCTGTCCACGCCCGCTTTATATACTACTACTACTACAATGATATTCAGAAGATGTTTCACATAAAAGCATCTCCTATATTTGACAACGTGTAGATCACTATAAACAAAACAAGTCATGTCTTCATTCACTTTGTTATGCTCATGTTTTCAGAAGTTTAGTAGCATTTAAGAGTGTTTTGACTTTTTAGATTTATTTTTGTCCTGGGTTAAGCTGAGACAGAGTTAACTTTCTTCATAATAGCTAGCAAGAAGCTGTGTTTTGGATTTGTGCTCAGAAGAAAGCTGATAAGAAGTGATGTTTACAAGGCTGCCAAGGTCTTCCAGCTTCTCTGGCTGTCTGCAAACAGGAGAAGCTGGGAGGGAGCACAGCCCCAGTTACTAGCCTCAGATTTGATCTTGGGTTCAGAACTGAGACCCAAAGTGGCCAATAATCTATTCCATAACATACATGTCATGCCCAGCATACAGGTGAGGACCCTCCAGAAGATCAGCCCTTTTGTTCCAGGTCCCTTTTTGCTTCAGATCATCTCGCTCCAGGTGGTCGCTCTCCCAAGGCCTTCCCCCCTGGTCAGCTCTCGGTCTGGGCCACTCGGACTGTTCTGTCTGTTCTGTGAGTGCAGTTTCGGGACTCTCCCTCCTCCGGGATCATCAGCCGGGAACAGGCTGAGCCTTGGTCATTGGGTGGGGGGGCAGTATCACTGTGTATCACTTATTTGTCTATTTGTATATACTATTATTTTCAATATTATTGTAGTTTAGTTATTAAATTCTTCTTATCTGAACCCACGAGTCCTTTTTTCCCTTTACCCCTTTAATCATTCCCCCATCCTTGTGGTGTGAATTGAGTGAACAGGTATGTGGGTTAGCCCCCAGCCAAGGGCAAATCCATCACAATTTTCAAAGGCAAGAAAGTTTTCTAAGCTCACTGCTCAATATATACAATGGTCTAAACACTATTTTAAATCAAGAAAAAGTGTTAAATAATGCTGCTCGACTCCAAAACCAACAATGTATTGATAACTGTTAGCATTGGAACATCAGGACCACAAAACTGTATTTCCCTGAATCACCAGTTCAGAAAAGCTACTTGCAACTTTGGATGGCCATATAATATATAGATCATTACAAGCAGTTCACTGTTTTCTGCAATTTGTTCCAGTTTTCTTCTTAAAAACATTATTGCACAGCAAAGACAGGTTGACTATCCAAATTTAAACAGCTTATATAAATTAGGAGCTACAGAAGTTCAATTTCTGAATCTATCTTAGAAAGCACCTTTGAAAAAATGGCATATTCTTACTTTGCAAACTTCCCCTGGAAGTCAGTGATACTGGCTGATCTAAACAATGCAGAGTAAAAACAGCTAAGCCCTCGGGAATCTTAAGCTGTTTTTCAGGGCAGTGGGGAGAGCACACCTATCACAAGCACTGTGTTTTCAGTGTGGATCCAGCTCAAAAACTTCTCAACTGTTGTTCAAAATGAAATGATCAAAGGATGAAATATCAGGACACAGACTCTGAACAGACTCCTCGTTTATTATGACTGAATTTTTATCTTATTTGGTCTGTTTACAGACTGTTTATCCTTCCTGTATACATTGCCACCTGGCAACTCTACTGGCACACGGGTTTTTTTTCACAAGTTTGCAATACCTTTGCTGAATTCTAGCATCTTTTGAAATTATTTCAAATCAAAAGATTTCAGCATCTTCTAAAATTTTTCATGACTTCAAATTATCCACTTCCAAAGGATAATTAACTTTCAGATATACTACATATAATTGCTGTGTGTAACTACAATGTATAAATCATATGTAACTATGTAAGCTTTGACTGTTTTTAAGTACATCAATGACTTCTGAACAAGCTTAAATTATTCCTTTAAGGAAACAAATGTTCTGAAATGTTTTACTCAGGCCATTTAGAAAGATACCCACTGCACAATATCCCCTTAAACTACAACAGCTAAACACATACAGAAAAGCTTGTCCAGCTCTAAACAGACAGTGGTACTCTTTCAGTGACAGTCTGAACTTATGCTGTGGCTGAACAAGCGAAAACTATAATCCCCATCTTTCCATTTAAATTATGGAAATCTTATTACATTTCAAGGTTTTTTTCCATTTTTTGAAGAAGACAAAGGAAAAAAACTTCCTTTACAGCTCTCAGGTGTGTCACTGCTGGAATGTGTTTCTAGCTTAGAACATACACACCATAATTTTGAAAAGTAAATTTACCTGGATGGCTATCTGGCCACTTGGCAAATCCACCAACAAGGCGATCTTGAGTTGACAGGATGTAATTTCGGTTTTTCTCAAAATTTGTATACTGGAATATGTTCAAGAGCTAAAAAAAAAATTAGACCATTACAGTTATATATTAAATCATAGTATATTTTTAATACTAAAATATAATGCCTATTTATGAGAAAAGCAGGTAAACCTCCACATCCTGTGTGTGCAAGATGAAAGACCTTTATAGTGATCTGTGCATATTCATGCACTTATGCCAAATATGTAACTCTTCCAAGCAAAGAAAAGATATGATGCTTAAAGAAATCAATACAAGTCAGTAACTATCCTGTGGCTGTTCTGTACACTACCTTCAATGTTGCTCCCACCCAAAACGAATAGCAGGTGTCTACAGGTTTGTTGGGTCGTCCATGGTAGCCATTCTGTTGTCTCATTATACACCACCTTCTTATTCTGTCCAGTTCTTTTTCTGAAAAAACTTCCTCCAGTTTACCCATCAAACACAGCGATGCAATACCACAAAATGTAGAGCCACCTGTGAAGAGAGTTGTTTTTGCAATGTTTTGATACCCAGATTTTCACTGAAGCATGTATGATCTCAGCCAGAACTTTAACTATGGTAGTTAACAATTAAAATTAATGGATTTTTAAAAGTACGAAAATGTTAATAAGTCTAAAACCCAAATAAAAACACTTTAGTTCAGCATGTATGTCAAAGGAGAAAAAAAACCCCACTCAATCTTGCACAAATAAACCTGAATTCATTTTCTTAAACCTGGATTGCCGCTCAATGCTGCACAATTACACAGCAGTCCAGAAATAAGTCAATTGCAATGCAAAAGAAAACATTTCTTCATACATAACTTAAAAAAGAAAGCTATTAGGATGCCAGCAATCAGACTGAGGCAGATATGCCAAAGGCAGTCTCAGACACGATCCCCCGGAGAATATGAACAGGCAGAAGCGTCTGATCAGCAGAAAGCCAAAAAAAAGAAAAAAAAAAAAAGGGGGGGGAGGGGAACCCCCAAAAGTTAATACTACGAAATGACTGCTGGATTCTCATGGTTGTAATAAACACAAATTACATTTATAATGATTTTTTTATTGTCAAGAAAACAAGTAAAATTTGGACTTAGAAGAGAAACTCATGTACTTTGTGTGTGTATCATGGCCATCACTTTTTAAAGCCCATCAAAACCCAATTCTTAGTCTTGATATGTGTCCCGGGTCCAGCTGGGATAGGGTTAATTCTTCACAGAAGCTGGGAGGTGGGCATAGCCAAAGGGTATGATGCTGACATCATGCCCAGGATATAAGGGGAAGCTAGCCTGGAGAGGGGTCTCTTTCGTGAAGCTCCTGGTGGTGAGGATTTCATTGTATCAGTGTTTCCATTGTATTCTATATCTTGTCTCATTGTTATATTCTCCTTTCTTTTGTTTTCCTTGTGTGGTATTACTAAAAATCTGTCGTTATCTCAACTCACAAGGTTCCACTTTTTTCTTATCCTTCCCCATCTTACTGCGAGGGGAGGGGGGGGAGGTTGCGACCACTGGCAGTGGCCTTGACCCAAGATAATATGAAAAAAATTATAGCCTGGCAAAGGTCGTAAACAAGCTGTTGACAAAAGACTTGCGGCCCAAAGTTCCTTACGCTATTCTGGTGCTAGAAGACCCCAGGACCTCTAAGGTTATTTTCATTCTGATGCAGAAATGCAGCAGGAGAAGGAACCTGAAGTAATGCTATCTGTTAGCACTATCATTCTATTGTAATTTAGTTAACTAATTCTGTAAATATGTAACCATATTAAGTTTTTCAACTTTATCCATCCTGCAGGAAGAAAACAGATGGAATACTACCAAAGCTCAACACTAAGGAAAAAGCTAGCAAACACTTGACAGATTTAGCATCAGTCACATAAAGTCAACAGGTCCTCTGTCACGAGCAGACGACTACTTCATGGCGTGGAAAAACATTTTCCTTAAAAATATCAGTCCCCGGGAATCCTTATCTTCACAACTACCAACTGTTTACAAAAATTAACTGCTGCTTCAAGATTTGAGCCCCTAATGGATGCTGTAATCTATCAGAGGAAATGTTTCTAGGCTTTACTAATAGCTGCTGAAATTGGAGATTATCAGGTGCATTAAACAAAACCTCTTGGTGATAAATCTATAGAGTAGCAATGGTACATATGGAAAAAGTTTGCTTTGTCAGCAGAAGAGGAGAACTACTGTCAACACCTTTCAACAAAACATTCAGGAGGTAAGATTAATGGAGTTGATATATTAAGAGGCCATCTGGTCTGATATTAAACTGGAACTAAGGGAAGAAGATAGATGATGTTCTGAGGCATGTTTTGGATTTGCTCCTTCTCATCCCACTTCCTTAAGATCAGAAAAGAAGGAAAGGCACGACATACACTGAACTTCTTACAGCATTTTCAATCACAGTCTTAAAGAAAAGCATAGAACATTTTAATATTCTTACCATGAGATTCCAGTCCACCTCCTTGCGCCAGGCCGTTATCATAAGACTGAAGAAAAAACCCACAAACCACTTACTTTAGAACCAAATCACTTTCACAGACCTTGCAATTTCTTCGTTTACTAGGAAAATTATCATCAGACCATAACCACCATTTAACCTGATTAAATTCTGAACCTATGCCTCAAAGAGCTCTTGGCACAAAACAGATAACAAATCAGCCTTGTTTCAATGCAGGCAGCTTTTATGACTTCCAGGGAGTTCATTTTAGTTGTGACCTATGTTATGAAGTCTGAAAATGGGTCTTTGCCAAAAAGGGAAAGCATGTGATGCAGATAACCACTAACCAAAAAAAAAAAACAAACCCAAAACTTTGTCTTCATAAAAAAAATTGATATATAATTCCAAACAAAATTAAATAGATAAATTAAATCTGTCTTTAACCCAAAATCTGGTTAACACACAAAAAGGCAAAATGCAAGGTACTACCATGTGTACAATACTCAAGTACAAGAAATGCCTTGGTAAGGAGCAAGAACATTAGACTTTAAAAACAATGAAGCTCGGGGGTGGGGCAAACCAGAGTCAACAACTTAATAAAGCATAGTAATGGATTAAACTTAACCTGCCCTGCAAAATATTACTGTTGGAAAACATCTTAACAATGCTGAAAGATCACTTTGTTAAGTGAAAGAAAAAAGAGAAACTCGAGTCTGATGAACAAAGCACCAAGAATATTACAGTACACGTCTGTTATGAGCAATCTAGGAGCAAGTGATGGAGCAGGTGATACTGCACATGTAGGAGTAACAATCTTTCTTCCCTAAAAATTCATTACATCATTTTGCATTATAAGAAACAAGACATCAAAGTTATTAATAAAATGGAAAATGTTTCTTTCACAGGAGTTCACAGAATGCTTAATAAATTATCACTGGACAAACAACAAACTTCAGAAGGAAAAAAATGATTCAACCTTTTATGTTTAACTTTCAAAGGTAAATTACACAGGTCCTACTCTTTTTATATTAACTGCTCAATTAATGATTGGTTCAATATCAGATCGGACAGTTAGAAAGCAGTTTTAACTTCTTTTCCCCTGCCCCAGTGCTGACTATGAATTGGTCATGTTCTCTCCAAAACATTTAACAATGGCTAGTAGATATAGGACACCTTGACAGACCATTAATGACTCCCGTAGTCCTAACCAAAGAACAGCTACAGGAGCTAGCATGTCTTTAGGAATCACCTATGGATTATTTTGTAGTTCCGTTTTTAAAGCTGACATTGGGAAGAAAAAAGGAAACAGACGCAGACACAGAGGTTACATTTGAACTATTTCTCAGTTTTTGAGTTGCTGCTGCAAGTTGAATCAATGAAAAGGAGTAACATCTGATACATACACTTCAAGCTGCAGCTTGGTTCAAATCAGTCAATTTTAAGTCATTCCTATGAACACCTGAATGCTAAAACACAGTGTAAACTCTTTGCACTGACTTTTGAGAATGCAATCCAAATGTGCTACCACACTCCACAGGCCTACTAACTGGTAAGCAAAGGCAAGCTGATTATCAAAGCTATGATGGCAAAGCTAATTAACTCTACAAACAGTAATTGTAAGAGGAGGTGGTTTGCTTTACGTATGACAAAGTAATCAGCTCTGGAGAAAAGCTGTTACGTGTGCATCCCAGACACTGTATACTGTGTTGGGCTGTACAATTAGCGTGAAATTTTAATAGACAATAGTTGACCTTTGGCTTACTGGTGCCTAGTTATTTACACACAGCAGCTGCTCTTTGGGGACTTGGGTGCATTAAAGAACTAGTGAAATATTTTTGTTTCTTTGTCCTTTTTGAAAAGGCCCAAGAAGTTACATGCAAAAGAGGCTCCAGGTTACTGCAACATGAAAGCTGCATAATTAAAGACTATCCTCAGGGAATCCGTACATCCAGTTGGGTACAATCTTCCCTTCACACTTTAAAAGTTTCACAACCAGCTTACTTGTATCAACAGACTCATATACCTGCATTTCAAGAGGACTCTACTATACTGAAAGAAGCAGATGCTATACTTAAAACTTCTTGCAATATCTCTACCTAAAAACCAAACTTGCAGTAAACCAAGCAACGTTGCAAAAGGCAGAACCTGACTATACTACTGACAGTAAAACTGATCCAGAGTTATTTTTGTGATCAGTATTGTATAAACACTTCCTAGACAAGTGGCAACAGAAGGCCATTTAGTCTGTATGAAGATTCAATTTTTTTTAACGTAGCTACTTTTCCAAATAAAGCAACAATGTTGTTTCATGTTCCAATCTTCTGCTGTTCTTAACACGACTGACTACACCAACCCCCTCCCTAATTCAGCTGTATTGAATTATATCTGCCACAGTTCTGATACTGCATCACTAAAGAGAATAAATTCCAAAGAATAAGCTAAAACAATCCAGGAGTTTATTAAAGATTACCGTTTTTAACCAGTCATGTTACTCTCCATCCAAGTTAGTTGCACTTCACATGTATGTCAATCTGAATAACTGAAAAAAAGCTTAACTATCACTTGCTTCAGTTATGTGCAAATGATGAGATATGATAGTAAAACAAAACCACACTTTTCTGTCACAGCAGTTTACTACTGAGCAACACAATCTGTTTTATTTTATAATTAATGGATGCACTACAATGAGGAAACATTGTAGCAGAACACAAATAAGCATTTGCAAGGAAGTCTGTAACATTATTATTAATAGTTAACCCAAGGAGTAACAAATGAAATAAACTCAAACAGAATTTCCTTTAAATTGTAACACATATAGGTTAATTTTTAGCACTATCTGCAGAATCTTAACAGCAGAAATCAAGCTCATGTTCTTGGATATCACATTTCACATTCATTGCATTTGTTTAAGAAATAGACTTTAAGAAATACTTGGTTCATATGATAGGTAATTGAATTGGACTACATCTCAAGAAGCCATGGAAAGAGATGAATGAGAGGAAGGAACAACCACCACTGTGAAATTATTTTCACACAGGACTACTTATCTGAGCATTTGAGACGTCTTCAAACACATCTTCAACTCTACGAGATGACCAAGCAGGATGCAAAAATTTTGTATATTTGTCTAGAAGCACCAGACACCTTGCAGCCAAGTTAGTGCACTGAAATAGTGGTCTGACAAGCAGTGCACACCCAGAAAGCCCAGACAAAACTAGAGTACACGTGCATACCAACTCTGTAAAGCATCCACATTAAACCAACACTTTAAAAAAAGATGTCCTACTGCCTATAGTGTATACTCAATCTACCAACTCACAGTGAACCTGGACAGAAAGAGAGTATTTCTTGTTACACATTAGCACATCCTAAGGAGACTGCTGCCTACGGAACACTGCTTACAGGATCTTTTTGAGCTACTCTCTCAGCTAGCTGGGAAAAGACCTAGTCTTTGTGATAGGCCATAGTGCCTTCTGTGGCCAGACTCCGGTTTTACTTCACTGGTCAACTGCAGTATTACTAAGGGCCCTTCCAAGAGGTCTTGTTCTGTTCAAGCTTCAATAATTTTTTTTTTTTTACAGTGGTGTCAATTTACCCAGTAGGAACATAATTGGAATTTGGAGGTACGAGGATTAATGATAAGGCTCTAGAAGCAACCTACACATTTGGTTCAAGATCACCGTATAAAGTAGACCTCCAGTGCTATTTCAAAGCTCCAAACTTTCAGAATATCTCCACTTGCCTGGTCTACCAATGGCCTCACATGATACTCTCTAGTTCTTGTCCTAGAAAGAAATAATTGTTCCCTGATCACTTCACCATTTCAGTGCTACTTTTTACATACCTCTGTCACACTCCACTTAATCATCTCACTTCCACAATGAAGAGTCCTAGTATATTAAATGCTCCTTTTATACAAGCTGGTTCATACCTCTGACAATTCAACTCAACTTTCTTTGTACTCTTCCTAGTTCCACCATATCCTTTTGGATGATCAAAACTGCAGTCAACTGTACTAAATGCTAACTAACAGTTGATGTGATTTATAGAGCAACATGATAAGGATCTTGCTCTTTGGTTTTGTTCTCCATTCTTTCTCAATATTTGATTCTCCTATTGTATATCTCTGCTAAGCTATCTGATTAAAGGCTAATCTCAGTAAATCACAAAGGTCCAGAAAGGATCAGGGAAGGAAGAACCCTCCTGACCTTACTAGTGAAAAGCGAGCACCCTGACTGCTCCCTCAAGACTGTCAAAAGAGAACAGATAAATCGCTGTCCCTGGCCGAAAGGAGCCAGCAAGGATCTCCTCACCCTGGTAACCCATGCTAACTAAAGTGGGCTACTAGCTACAGGGGTTCAGGGGCTCTTATGGGATGCAGGGGAAGAAAATTCTGGGATTGTGTAAAACTTGTTATGGGGTGTTTTCTGGGGATTGCAGGGCTGTGCACAACTTATTATGTAATGGCTAGAGAAAGGACCAATGGTGAGAAAGGGAAAGATCAAAGCAGACTGGGGAGGAACAAGCAAGAGAAACAGAGGGGAAAAGGGGATAAAAGGTGCTAGTAGAGCATAAACAGACTGCTGCTGGTCCATATGCTTGTATGACTGAGCCCTGCCCTTGATCACCACAGCTGGTCCAAGACTTAATAAATCCTATTTTTAACTATCTTCTGTGGATGTGTGCTATCTATTCAAAGTGTGTGTGCATGTGAATGCTTGCACATTTTAGACCCAAATAGCTGGTGGGTAAAACAGGTGGTGTGAGTACCAGCAACTGGAGTGGGGCTATGAATCTCACAGGCTTGTAGGCTGACCTGCCAGCAGTCGGGGAGACAAGGGCTCTAGGGGACAGCTGTTGGATGGACTATTGGCACCAAGCACAGCATCAAGGCTTCCTCTGTTTTTCCACTTCACCACCCCCCAGTGAGTAGGCTGGAGCTGGGGAAGAAGTTGGGAGGGGATGCAGCCAGAACAGCTGAACCCAACTGGCCGAAGGGATATTCCATATGTTGTAACCTCATGCTCAACAATAAAACTGGGATAGCAGAAGAGGAAGGGGTGGGGAGGAGGGAGGTGTCTTCCAAAGTGGCTGACGCTTGGAGACTAGCAGGGCATTAGTCTGCCTGTGGGAAGTGATGAATGACTGATTGCCTTTGCATCACTTGGTTTTTTTCCTCTTTTCTGAACTTAGCTAACTGTCTTTATCTCAATCCATGAGTTTTCTTGCTTTTGCTCCTCCTATTCTCTCCTCTGTCCTGCTGAGGGGTACTGGGGGGGAGCAAGCAGAGTAGAAACATATTAAAAGGCATTAAAAAGCAATGTAGGTGTAATAGTATGACGTTTTGCTCATATTCTCAATTCCAGCATGCATGGTAATGTAATAAATGCATAATGTATGAATTAGATGATTTAAAATTTTTTGAAAAAGAACATATGAAGAAAAGTACATTCCTAACCAGTCTATGGCAGTGTGCTAGAAAGCTTCTTGTGATGTACAGTAAGAAATGCTTATGCGTCTAACCACCTCCTTAAAAAATAAAAACCAATTTGTTCTGAAGGAGGAGATTAAGTCTTTTTTAGACTTGTTTCTCACTTAAATTTTACAACCTCACTGCTGGCAGAAAGTACTAGAACTTATGGGTTTACAACAGAAGTTGTACCTCATCATAAATTTGTCTCTCATTTGTGTGGACTGGAAGAGTTTAGTATGTATGCTTACTCACACTGAGGAAACTGTAGTTTTCAAGCTTACTGAGATTCTTTGAAAATCATTAATTTTAAACTTGGAAAATGAAACTCAATTAAACTAATGAAAATATAATGAAAAAAACTTCAAAACACAGAAAAAGATGTGTATATACTAATATTTTCCTTCATTCCAAATATCTAATAAATAAATAATGAAGTGCATGACTGGAAACACTTATTAAGCTTGAACTGATGTCAGTAATCAGTTCTTCCTTTGATTCTGTATATAATTTAAAAAGCAGGACTACAGCTCATTGAAATGTGAGGATTTTGTCAATGCAGTGCTTTATTTATGCAGTTTTTCTAAGTTAAAGGAACACCAGGCCCCAGCTTTCAGAAACTTGCTATCAATTTTAGACTGAGTTTTAAAAAAAAAATAAAAAATCAGATTTGCAGTGAACATACACACCAAATAAATTTATCTTGCTAGTACACATACGACAACAAAAATACACATGCAAAAAACAATGTCCTTTTTAATTTTCAACTCATTAAAGTAGGAACAGAAAACAAAGAAATTACCATTGTAGATGGAGAGATTTTTAGTCATAGTTAAGAAATAAAGCTAGTAACTTTAAAATGTAGTAAGAAATAACACTCACCATACTTCTTCTAATGTAGTCTATCGCTTTTTTCATATCCATGCCTGACCAGTTATCAAGCATGTAGCAGATGCAGGAAGCGCAGTACACAAACCTCATATCATTCTCACTTCCTTCTAGCACTGCACAGAAACTGCAAGAAATGTTTCTGTCATTATACACCGCACAGCCTGTTATATCAGAACATACAAAAAGCAGTTTAAGGATTCTGCAATTTTTAAAAAAAAATTAGTTCTATTCACAGTATTCACATAAATACAACACAAAGCTATGCTAGATTTTCTTCTTAGAAGATATAATTCTAACTAAGCCAAACAAAATGAACTATTAACACTTAGGGGCCTGGGTGACTATTTCCAGGAATGTAATGACACTGGTCCTTATTTACTTGAAAACATTAATGCTTACATTATTTCCCCTAACACTGGTGTGTGAGTTACCATTTCAACATTTACTGCTTTGGGCAGAATCGTTTGCCTTCCTAGAAATCTTAATAACTCACACAGCTTTCTCTCCGGACTGCAACTTCAGGATCAGTTTCCCCTGTATGTATAAATGTAATTGTTATTACTACCATTTCTAATACAAATGGTGAAAGTACTTTCTGTTCTGTGACTGATTACCCACCTAAGTATTTCCTAACAGGAGGAAAAGATAATATAGATACTTTCATTAAAATCATGTTTCCTATGTTTCATTCCACATCTGGGTTTTCTGTTAACCTTTCAGAGAGTTGTAGAATATAAATTATCTTTTACCTTCCATCCTCCAGCTGGAGAGCCCTCAGTCCTGCTAGTATGGCATCTTTATTTACTCGACTTAAATCATCTCCAAGAATAACCAGACATGACAGACCTGTGTAAGTCATTGCTATGTGCCCACTATCATAGGGGTGAGATATACCTGGACCCTAGAAAAAAAGGGGAAAAATTAAAAATACTGAAACATTGTAAGACTTTATGTTGCATTCAAGCATTCATTTAAAAAAAAAAAAAAATCAAGACGTAAACAAAGTTGTTCTCCCTTCACTCATTATGGCTAAAGTGAAGGCATCCCACTCAACTTTTTTAATCAAACTATGCTACTGCATAGCTCTGCTACCCTTGTAAACAGTTGGTCAGCAGGCTGCTTTGGAAAAAAGCTTTGCCAAAAGTCGTATTTATGCAAGAGTGAAGCAAAAATATGGGATATGCTCAACTATACCTAAGTTTATCCTGATACACCATTTGGCATTAGCTTCCTGGCATCTGGGTAAGCACTGTTAAACAGCCAGACGTCCGGCGGTCCTTTCCACAAAGACTACAATCAAATGATCTACAAGTAGAAAGCAGTGTGAGGGGTGAGGGATTACTAGTAATCTCTCTGCCAACTGAAACAACACCAAATCACCTTCTCATCTCTATTCTAAAACAATTATCAGAGTTTAAACATAGTATTTACATAGCAAATAATGTCAACTGAGGAGCTAAAATAAGAGTCAAAAGCTGACTAGTCACACGACACAAACCACAACAACGGGCAGGGGATTGACACAGCTGTGCTAAAATTATTATTTTTTCTTCTGATACTTTACAGGCACATCCTGGACTGTACCCCTTAATCAAAACAGAAACCACATGTAACAAGATTACTTGGGATAGTTCAATTTCAAGCAACTGGAAGACAACTACTTTAAACAGGATAAAAGCTATTTCAATACTGAGCAGTAGAGACAAGCAAGTTTTTAAATCACATTTTACTAGCATTATTGCCTAGTCAGCTGCCATTTTAATTTTTCAATTAATCCTAAAAACACATACACAGACCAAATTAAATAGGATTATGTTATGCATAATTGGTATCCTTCCAGCAAGTCACACTTATTTCCAAAGCCAACAAGCTTTGCTTCTAATAAGAATGTGGGGGAAAAATACTTAGTACCCACTAGGCAGCAAGAGACTGTTCTTACACTAGGGAATCAAACATGGTTGGGAAAGGGAGGCAAAAAACAAGGTGAAAGTGGCTGCCACAGCACTGAAACAGCTCTAGCTATGCAACAGAGAGAGGGAACAAGGAACTGAGTGGTGAGAGCTGCACCTCCTCTCCCTCATTTCCAGTCCTGGACTGTCTGTTGAGAAGAGAGCAAAAATCCCAACAGCTTCCACTCCGACCACTGAGTTGGCAGTGTCCCCATCCTCGTCTCCTGCCCCTAAATCCCCCAGCCACTCACTGTCAGTGGTAGAGGCTGGCAGGGACCTCTGGAGGTCATCTGGTCCAACCCTCCTGCTCAAGAGGGTTACCTAGAGATGAGTGCCCAGGACCATGTCCAGATGGCTCTTGAGTATCTCCAAGGATGGAGACTCCATCACCCCCCTGGGCAACCTGCATCAGTGCTCTGATACCCTCAGAGTGAGAAAAATGTTTTGCGATGCTCAGAGGGAACATCCTGCATTCCAGCGTGTGCCCATCGCCTCCGATCCTGTCACTGTGCAGCACTGAAAAGAGGCTGGCTCTGTCCTCTTTGCCCCCTCCCTGCAGGTATTCACATCCACAGATGAGATCCCCCTGAGCCTTCTCTTCTCCAGGCTGAACAGTCCCAGCTCTCTCAGCCTTTCCCTGTAGGAGAGGTGCACCAATCCCAGACAGACTTCCCCATGGGGGACCCTACAGATGGAGGACAGCTGTGCCCTCAAACAGCCTAGAAAAAGCTACTGCAGTCATGAAAAATGTTTTTCTAACTCGAGTGGATGACAGGCTCTAATCCCAGAAGGAACAACTTGGCCTATCACACCAATTTTAGGCATTTAAAAATTAACAGAACCAAAACCCTCCCTTTCAGAATACCTTCCCCCTTGAAAATTTTATTATAAGCAGCTAAACCCTTCTGATGCATCAACTCATTTACATTTCAAATGTAAAATTCTGTTCCAAAAATCCAGACATATCGGGTGATACAAATTTGCCTTGACACAGAGGAGTATCCAGTCTGATGTAACTGAACAGTTTATTTTTAAGCAAAGCAGTCTCTATTCTAAAAAGCCAAACTTGAACCAGTTCTTGCCCTAAAAGGATTCTTAATGTCCCAGCTCTCCCAGCTAAAGACTCTCACATATTTGGCCAAACGAAATACACGACACACACTAGCTGATAAAAAACATCTGGAAAGCTTCATTGATATTAGGACCAACTGCTTACAAAATGTCCTAGCAGTTCCCACCAGCAACTATGAAGAAAATTACGTTTCCAAACACTTGTATTATTGAAGTTAAACTGGAATGAGAGGAACACTTCATTTCCCCCCACTTGGAATAACCTAGAGCAGGGGAAGCGCAGAAGTTGCCTCTGCTCGTTTCACACAAATACACTGAAAATGTTGGACACCACTGTTTGCACACTAATGCATTTGTCCTTCAATATCAAACAAATATTTAGGTATAAGTAATGCAGAAAAGATTGTTAGGTTACATGATTTTGAAACGTCATTATGTGGGGAATGAGGAAAACGGTCTCAGCATTCAGGAAAAGCTGCTTGTAGGTCACACCACTAATAGTTTTCTCTTTTCATGGGACTATCAGGTGGCAAGTAACTAAATTCTTTATATGAAAAGTTGCTATACTGCTAGACATCTTGACACATAACTACTGAAAAAGCCAGTGGAAGTGACAGAGGGTCCAATGTGCTGGTATGCAGCCAAGGTATTGAGAACATTCAGTTTAGGGCCAAGAATCCCAACAAGTATGGTCTATATTTCAATAAAATTAAATTAAACACAGAAGGATCAGAATCAAATATGAGATCATACAGGAATTACTACAAGGCATACTCACAGCAGCCCACACGATGTTACATATGTGTAATTACTGTAGGATTTTGAAAGCTTTTGAGAGTCAAACAGATATTCATTCACCAAATGTGGTTCAAAAAAACCCAAATAAAACAGATATACTTATTCACAAGAAGAATAATAGATGAAAAATATATTCTGTACACTATCCATAACTGTTCAAATTTCAAGTGTACTAGAAATCACTTCATCCTCTAGGGTCCATGTAATTATTTCAAGCTCATTGTGATACTACTTATCAAATCTTATGTTGTACCAATACACACTAATATATACTTTGCACTCTAATGCAACGGAACACCTGAGCCCAAGTTACAGGATGTCGCTGAGGGGACAATAATCAGAATAACTGGACATTTCAGACAAAAAAAAAAAAACCACCACCCAAGAAAACAATATTTTTTTGTATAAAATTGAGGATTCATAAAATTTGTAGAAACTGGCCCTGTGACAATTTGATATCACAAATCAGGACGGGAGTGGCTTCTCCAAATGCACAACATTAAAGCACTGAGCATCATCTCAAAAGTTTCATGACATAATTGCTAATATCTCTAGAAGTTGCATGGCTAGGAGGAAGCGTTGCTAGACCGCCTCTTCTATGAAGGACAACATCCTTCAGATATTGTGTAGAAATTTGTCTGAAATTTATCAAAGACACCACAGTCAAAGAAGCTGATTTTTAATTGGCATCTTCAGGCTAGGTAAAAAGAAATTCCTTTTAAAGTTCTGTATTATGAACAAAGCCTACTTTTAGTGAAATATAACTATTTCTGCCTCACAGACATTGCAGACTAAAGCAACAGCCAGCAACTAAGCAAACTGTCGGCCTAGGCACAAAAAGCTACTGCCACCACCACCTCTGACTGTGAGCTTCATGGGCCAAGGACACAGAGATACACAGAACAAAGTTATCTTAAGAATGGCAGAAGTTAGATCTCAAAAATTAGGAACGAGGCGGCTGTTAAACTGTGGATGGATTCTTAAACACAGACTAAACAACCAGAAGAAATATACTTAATCCAGTAAGATTACATTTACATGCAAGTAGTAACACAAGAGGCGTGGGTCTGGAGGGCAGAATAGCCAGTGCAGCAGTACCGGTGCCCACACTATGTGCATTCCACAGTTGGTGGCTCCTGTAGTCTGGCTCCATGGACAATAACCCACTTGTGAAGAAGTCCATTTGGAATGCATCTTCTGGTTCAGTTTCATTTAAAAGGAACTCAGTTTGCATGTGTTGCTTTTTTGGAGCAAGCACATTGAGCTGCTCTTATAAAGCACTCTCTACTGATCTGAACTAATACACTGGTGCAGACATACTCTGAGAAGACAACAATGGGGATATGGCCAGGTCCTGTTCTCACTACACTTCACTTTTTGTGGTAATTACAGTTTGTAGGTCACACAGTAAGCAGATTAACTTGGATCTCAGCAACAGAGTAAAACAGTCCTGCTCGATGGGAGTTACTATCATGGTCTCCATAATCTGAGCCTTCCTTAAAAGAATTAACACTTAAAGATGCAAGGTGAGGAGAAGCTTTCAAACATTTAAATCTGGTTCGCTGACATAAGGTTCCTTACCACACTACCCAGAACAGCTATTTAAACATAACTCATGGACACCAACAACTCCCTCTGACCACTGCAGAGAGGGCCAAGAAACTCCCTTTGCTGAAAAACATGGGCAAGATCTCTCCAAACACTAATAAATAATGCTACTAAACATACTTCTATGCAGGCAGAATCCCACTTTCAAAAAACTGTCTTCTCACACCTTGCATCAGTGTTACAAACATGCATTGTTTCAGCCTTCAGAAAACACAATGTTGTGTCAGGAACACAAAACAGATCTTTTTTTTCCCTGAGTGAAAGCATATGTTATTTATCACAATCTTACGTAAATCTCCAGTCACTGTCTTTCAACCTAGCTCCTGAAACTGATTCATAACACTTTTAAGAGATTGAAAACACCCAGACTCATCTCAAACTAGTGAGATTCCTCACCCTTAATTAAAAGCCTAGTTCAAACTCCAGTAACACCAAACCAGAGAGACTGCAGAACCTGGAGCCATTTCAGAAAATAATTGTTACCTAATTTTAAATTATTCATGTTTAAATGCAGTGACAGAATTAGCACTCTTAGCCTTCACTTACAGTTAAGACTGTTAAGGCATCCTAAGGCAGTGTGTGGTGAGTTGGTTAAACGGATACAGTTTTGCTTCACTTTTGCTCAAGTCCCAAAAAGCTGCATAGACACTACCATCAAACACTGAAAGGGAAACAGCTGAAAAAGCCAAAACCAAATGATCTATCCTGATAACATTTAGTAAAGTTGGAAATTCTAATATATCCCCTGCTTTTTTCTATTATTTTGAAGGGTCCCTAGCAACAGAAGGGATTTGGCAACCTCCAGTACGGCACTTTCTCAGAGTTCAAGAATGAAATCCCTGTAGTGGAATGTAATAAATAGTAACTGTCAATGTAAATCCAAAAACCTCACAGGCTTTTTAAAAAATTATTTTTTAAGACATAGATTTAATAGAACATTTTTAAATTATGAATAAAGAAAGATGACAAGACCTTAAACATAATTCAAAGTCATTGCAGTAGATTTCAAAGTCTTTCTTTTTCTGAGTTATTTCAGAACATTTTAGGGCAACAGTGCTGGAAATACTTTAAACCTTTGCACACCGATAAATCAAGGAGATCTGATCCCTCTAATGCAGATGCAATGAAAAAAAAGTATTGCAATGCTTGTATAAAAAGCATATCCATCTGCAAACAGTTTTCTAGAGATAATGACCTTGTAGCTAATTTCCACATTTTACATGACTCCACCCCTTTGTCCCTTCTGCAGGTTGGCTAACACATTACGAGACACCAATGGGTGGCAACACATGTTCTGAAAAGAAAATATTTAAGTATGAAGCATGTACTATTGGAAATTGACAGTTAAGTTAAAACAGCAGACAGCACTGGGCAGGGATAATGACGCTTTGGTAATCTTATGGACACTGGTTTTCAGGGGCCTTTACAAGATCTCAGAACTATATCCAGAACTCACTCTTTAAGCTCTATACACTGGGGAGGATTTTAAAAAGGTTCCCAAAAGCACACAGTGATTTAATATACTACACCACCTTGCATTGACCCAAACCTTTGAGGAAACATGACTGATACATTTTTATTATCTCAGTTTGGTAAAATTACGTCTTTATTAATTTTATAATGCTATTATGTCACAATAATAGCAAGGCAACCTCAACTTCTTTAGGTGACTGTTATCAAAGACAACCATCTTCTTTCTAAGTAAAATCGGTCTTTTTCTTATACAACTATACTGAAATTGTCTAATATTTTGTCTTTAAACTTTATTTTTAACAAAGTATCCCACTGCATCACCACCACAGATCCCAAAGTCTTCTAGGTTTTAAGCAGAACTTTTTTCCTTCAAGCTTTGTGGGTGGTTGGATTGCCACTGAGGTTAATTCCAGTTAAAACAGATGATTAATTCATCTTCCTACTACAGTGTGAGCTCACAGCAGACACTGTCTGTAATGTAAAACAGGATAAATACCAAAGCAAACCAAGAAACAAATTACTTTGCCTGTCACATGCTCCTGTAGCACCCAGCGTAGAGATGTAAAAAACCCTCTTCACAATTATTTTTCACTTTTTAGAAAGCCCAACCTCTGATTACTGCTATGAGTACCTGGCCAACTTGCTATGCAAAGAGGTATATGCAATTATTACTCCAACGTAGATTAACGTTCCCACAAGTTATTCAGAAGCATAAAATTATGCTCCTAAGAGTAAGTAAAAATAAGGTGAAAACAGGCTGCTGAACTACCTTCATATTCAAGTTAGTTTAAGCATTTTTACACTCAGCTAGTCATTAATGTATCAGGTGTCCATCCTTACTTTCAATATCAGATCCCAAGATTCATTCATTCATTTGTATTTAAAATCTTGCTATCTGTGTCACGGCTAAGGACCGAGCAGCAACCGAGTGCCATGTAGTTGCTCCTTTCCCCCACTTCCCCTTCCTGGGAAGGTGGGGAAAGAATAAAAAAAAAGCTGGAACCTCATGAGTTGAGGTAATGACAGATTTTAATAATACAACACAAGAAAAAGAGAAGATAATAGCTACAAACAGGAAACAAACACAAAATGGAAAGACCTCACCTCACAAAAACTGCAAACCAAAACCCCACCCCTCTCCCGGCTAGCTTCCTCTTATATCCTGGTCATGACTTCAGTATGGTATCGAATATTCCTTTGGCTATGCCCACCTCCCAGCTTCTGTGAAAATTAAACCTACCCCAGCTGAACCCAGGACACTGTCCACTACAAAAATCAAATACTTGGTGGTAATTTAGTGCTCTTATAGACTTCTCATCCACTCTAGTGAGATTTGACTCTTCACTCTTCAAAGACAGGATAGAACTACTGTACCTCTTTCACAGTACTTCCTGTACACTGGCCTCTACTTCCCCGTTCCAACTGTGTCAGACCTTTTGTATCATCTGCAGCAGCCTCTCTCTGATAACCTCCTTCCTCTCTGGTATTAAGGGCACTTCCTTCTCATACGCAGATTTAACTCTCTCGAAACTCAGCTCCCTGGGCTTCAAAGTGTCCTCTCTTATGGTCACAGCAAACTGAGATGAGCAGAGCCTTGCCCATTTTTGAGTGGATACCAAGTGCAAGCAAATATGCATGTTTCATCTCAGGAAGAGGCATACCGAAGAACAGCAAGTGCTCCACCACTTAATACAGAGCTATTCTGCCCTTCTCTACCAGACAATAGTTCTTGAGTTAGAGAAGTTCCCCTACTTCAGTAACAGATCAGAGAAGGTGGAGAACGCACTGCGACAAGCCACAATTTGTGTGTCCATTTCTTCACTGCCCTGGAAACTCAAGCGGTACCATCCTGGTGCATTTCTTATGCATGTTTCTTAAAAGCTCTGCAAACATTTCAGTGTATTAACTGCAAAAATCCCTGCCTTTCAGAGATTCTGCAATTATGCAGTTAATATTATAAAAAAGACACAAGATCATTTATTGCTTAACTGAAAATATTTCACATACACACACACACACTTAACTGACCTTGGAGGGATTGAATGGCATCCCTAAATATGAAGAGCCTCTGAATCCACAGCGATTCAAGTTTGATCCTGGAAAAGGTAAAAAAATAAAGACTCGAGTAACTTGCTTTGCTGAAACACTCATTATAAACCATAATTCTCTAGTCAAAATCAAGACCTGTTAGTTCAACGCTATTTACAGTGTTACTAGAATTTTCATGTGTCTTTCAGTATGTTCCTAACCTCAGTTTGTTATCACTCTGGTTAACTAAAAAAACAAACCAAAGAAAACCACAAGCAAACTTGATCCTGCTGTAATGACAAACCAACAGAGTTTTTTTATTTAGTGGAAATACAGTGTTCATATCAGCACAGAATTGTCTTCCATGCCCACCAAAAAGAAAATAAAAAATTAGAGATTTCTTCCCTAGAAAAGAGTGCCCAGAGTTTACAGATTTTTTTTTCTCTCTGGATCCCTGCTTGGTAATACTATCTGCTCCCAAGCACAATTGTTTGAAGATACATTGCAACATGCGCAAGCATGAACTAGTTCTAAACTAACACCAACCTAACTCAATACTGTCACAGTGAAACAGTTAAAATCATGTGAAAGACAAATCTTACATTGGAGCCATTCTTCTCTCACGCAAAACGCAGGTACAAGAACTTGTAGCTATCAAACGTTTCTGTTAGTGATTCAGTATAACTTCTTTTAAATGTGTCACAATACCTGAGCATGCAGTACACAGAAGTGTGGACCACACACTGTCTAGAGCTAAGTAATTCTCTCCCTTTGGTTTTATTTTTTTCAGCTCTTCAGCCTTTAATCTAAAAATCCTCATGAAGATTAGGGAAAACTGCACCAGACTAACCAAACAAGCATAGTTATAAAGCTGAAAGTCCGCAAAGAAATCACAGTGCAATGTGGTACACCAGTTCTGGTGTCATTTATCAGCACATGCGCTTCTAATTTTAAATACATTCTGCTTGTACACAATATTTAAACTAGAACCTTTTATCAGTCTAAGTACTTCAAAGTGGCTAAAATATGGAAGTTAATCTACCAGACAAGTCTCTGGAATTAATTTATATGGAGTGAACTATTATTTAACAGAAAAAAAACCCTGACCCGCAATTCTCCACTTAGTCCACCTTTCAATCAAAAGTACTTTCAAATGATTCTACAGGTGTAACAAAGGTCATTTCAGCCTGCACTAAGAACTGGTATGCTATAGGCATATCCACAAAGAGAAAACAAAAATAATATCTCTACTTGTAGACAAAAAAACCTGCATAACTTATATTTCATTATAATCTAAATCTCAGTAGAGGACGTTTCGGTGTTAGATGCTGGAGTCAAAGACTTGCATTTCATGTTGCAACAGGTTCTGGAAAGCACAGTAAATATTCGTTTTAAGGACTTATCTTAAGGCCTGAAGACACTGCCCAAAAAGCATCACAATTTGTGAAAATGACACAACATGAATGAATCAGTAAGAAGAGAACTAGAATTCCTACTTCTTAAATATCAGATTTCCTAAGTGACATTGTGCAAAAATCACTATTCACTTGGCTCATTTACAGTAAAAATGAATCTGTGTCTTAAGTGCTCAAGCAAACTACAAAATTCACTTTGAAACAGCATTAATGTGGAAACCCTTCATCTAGAAAAGTTGCTAGCCTACCGGCACACAGCTATTCTGCCCTGCTGCAAATGAAAATGTGCTACAGTTAGGACAGCTCTGCAGTCAAAGAGAACTCAGTTGTCAGTGGGTATATGTAAGGATTCATCCCAGAAAGACCGATCCCCATCACTGGCCTTTTAGACTATAGTTTATAATTCATTATCAAGGTAGAAATGGGAATGTGAAACTCAAATGCAGTGTGCTATTCATGGGTCACCTTGGCGTCGGACCTGACAACTACTAAGAAAAAGAGAGATTAAAAATACAGTACAGGAATGAAATCAAGATCTGTCATTCCCTTTAGCTGTTCAATTTTTTGGTCATATTTAAAAAAATTTCTTGCACTCTTGAACTGCTACCAAGTAAAAATCAGCACTGGTAATTTTAAAATGCTGGATTTTTAACTGTATTGCTACCATTGATTAAAAATCTATTCTGATGCGCTATGTCAGCGACATTTTGATCGCCAGTCCTTGATTCTACACACTGGCTCCTAGGCAAAACAGAAGAACAACACGGCTCTTCAATGCCCTTACTACTGCATAATCTTTAAAGGGTACTTTATCCCCACCTCCAAGCAAAACCAACTTTGTCATTAATGTGCATGCAAAAGATGCTTCCTATACCTCCAGCATTACAAGTGAATTGCTGAATTTCAGTTACAATTCTTTAATTAAAAACCAGAATGCTGAGCTGATAAAGGAAGTGTTAAAACAGGAAGTGAGAACAGCTCATTTCTAACCAGATGACTTTGGCACATTGACATCATGTCTCAAACTTTTTTTTTAGCTTTTTGTGAACATAAAAGTTCAAAAGCAAATGAGAACCAAAGGGGAATGAGGGAAAAACCACTGTCTTCAGCTTATGCACATCACCTTATCTGAAGTTAGCTCTACTATTTTATTGCAAAGTACTTGTACTTCTTGTGTAATAACTTTGTAGTGCTAATCAGACTCTTCCCTAACCTTCCTGAACCATAAACAGCCTGTCAGAATCAGAAACAGCAAAAGAATTTAAACATAACCTAATTAAAAGGATACAATCATAGTTTATGTCTCTTGCAAAAAGTCGCTGGAGTGATCAGCTCAGCTCCAGCACAGTTCGCTGAAGCACCAAGTGTAACTTCAGTTATAATATGCTACCACCTAGTGTTCACCTTCAGAGTTAAGCATATCTAACCACATTCTGAAAGAGCTTACGACAAAGCAAAAACTAACAAATGTTTCATCAATCGCTGCATGAGTATTGCAAGCTCAACAAAACACACCTGGAAAAACTTTTCACATCTGACAACACAACGGCAGAAAATTGACCCTTTTCCCAAACCAAAAGACTCCATGCTTAAATCAAGAGCTGAGACTTTCCCATAAAAAAAAGGAAGTCACTTATGTGTCTGTAGGCCAGAAAGTACTTAAGACATGTAACAGAGCTTCAACTGATGATCACAGATGCCTTATCCTGGGAGCTCTTTTGTTAAAGATGGGACATTTTTGTTATCAATCTTTTATGATTTGTTCTGCATGGGAAGATTGGTAACTTCCAACACTACTTCTTCCCATTCAGGTTACTTATGCATTCCTATGGTTCCAAGGCTTTTCTCATTTAGCCAAGTACAGAAGCAACCATACACACACCACTAAAATCTTAATATATAAAAAAATAATCACAACTTTAACATGGGCTGACACAGTGAGCACACCCAGATAAAAGTAAGCACAAGCAATTCTTACTGAACTAGAGCTAAAAAATTATTCTTACAACTCAAAGCACCAGAATATGTCATAAAATGCAAAGCTGCATTCTCTAAAACAGAAGTCAATTATCCATCCAGATAAATACTTCAAATACAACTATTAAAGAAGGTTATGTTGGAGGAAAATTTGTATTTCTGTTCAAGAAATTCATGATCAGAAAGCTCAAACGTAACAATGATCTCAAAAACAGTCAAAATTTTATCCATTTTTCTTCAGTACAAATAAACAAGTAAAGAAGAAATCAGCGTTATTACAAAACTGAATTTAGACTTTGGCAGAATAAATTTTTAGGTCCCTGATGTAGTGTAATGGTTTTTAGTCTGCTATGCATGCATCCTGGGGGTTCAGGAATATCTCAGTTTTCCTTTTGGTGCCTCTTCTTAGTAGAGCAAAGCCACTGAAGCATCCAGCTGTCAAAAAGGACAATCTTGTTCCCTCTCCCTTACTGAGCTGGCACTAGCACTCCCAACCAACACATCTCACCAACACAACACAAAGCTAACCTTCTGCTAGATAAATAAATGTATGCTTTTCTTCCACTTCCACCAGCTAAACCAGCTCTCAAGCAGGGTCAAGCAAGTGCCAGTGTTGTTATGGGGGAGGATGGTGAATGAATAAAGTCAAGGAGTGTGCCTCTACTGTCTGTCTGTAATTAGACTGCTTGAGTACAGAGCTCTGGATTCCACAGTTTTTCAAAAGTGCTGAACTGTTTTTAAGCATGACCTGCAAGAAACTAGGATACATCTTTCTTGCATTGCTAAGAGTTGCACTTTAAGATAGAATAAATTTGAAATTCTGCCTAGGAGGTGGTTTATGAGAGGAAAAACAGTACTGCTCTGACATGAGAAGAATCTTAAGAAAAGCACTTGAAATAGGGTCTTCTGTCAACTCTTTTCAATTTCACTAACACTCTTAAAAGTATACCTTAGTCTAAATACATATAATTTCTGATAAGGCTTGTAAAAGACCACCACCCCCCTCAAAACGAAAAAAAAAAAAAAAAATGTTTTTTTTCAAAGATTTCAGCTTCTTCCTGAAAGGAAACCAGCATGGTCTTCTGCAGTGAACACACAAACAAAACAAACATAGGTATTAGCCATGCACCTAAATAGAGCATTTACTAAAAGTGAAGAAAAAGTAACAATGGTCATAATCTATGTAATATAAAGCCAAACTATTTTTCAAGAGTTTCAGAAGGCAGGAGCCCTTCAAATAAGCAGAAGACAGCAGTGAAACCAAGCACTCAGCTAAGAATGACAAGTTTCTGTGTGAAGGTCAGTTTGTATGTATGGCATGCCACTCCCTCCTAATTTGCATTGGTATTGAGTCAGTCTCTAAAGCACTTGAGCTGAAATTATGGTAGCAAAAGCACATTATTTGTTTGAATCACAGTTACAATAAACCCACAGAAGAAAACAGTCTATCCTGACAGACCTTAATCTTTAGCTTCCCTTAGTGCATTTGAGTTAGGCTCACAGGGGATGTATTTGCTTTCTTACTCAGAGAGATCAAGATCTCACCACTTTGCATTCATGAGCTTTAGTTTCACATAAAATTTTCAAGGGCTACAAACCTCTGAATCGAAGGTTTCATTAGTCAACAGACATATCACATACCAGTAAATACAAACATGTCACCTAAAACTCTCACAATACACACATTCTGAGACTCTATCTAAGAAGTATTCTAAACTACAGAATTCAGAATTTTCTACCAGGTTCTGTAACGCCCTGCTGTGGTGGATTGACCCTGCCCAGCAGCGAAGCACCCACACAGCCACCCACTCACTTCCCCCTCCAGTGGGAGGGCAAGAAAACAGAGAGAAGGAGAGAAGAATCGCAGACAGAGACAGTTTGACAGGCAAAGCAAAAGCTGCACACAGAAGCAAAGCAAAGGAGGAATTCATTCACGACTTCCCATCAGCCAGGCAGGTGTTTAGCCACTTCCCAGAAAGCAGGGCCTCAGCACAGGTAAGGGTTACTCAGGAAGACAAATGCCACAACCACAAACATCACTCCTTTTCTCCTATTTTCCTTGAGCTTTTACTGCTGAACATGCTGTCAGACAGTATGGAGCATTCCTCAGGTCAGTCACGGGCAGCTGTCCTGGCTTTGTCCCGCAGCTGGGGAAGAAGGGGTGCAGAAGGGAAAGAAGACAGCCTTGATGCTGTGCAGGCACTGCTCAGCAGTAACTACAACACTGGTGTGTTATCAACACTGTTTTAGTCATAAACTCAAAACCTCAGCAGCATGTGGGCTACTATGGAAAAAATTAATTCTATCCCAGCCACCTACAGACACTGTAACAGCTATTGATAAAAATAAATAGATATTAAGTCTGTAGAGCATCAACTGCTCTGTCCCCATCCACAGGAAAAATGACTGTAAAGTAGCAGCAGTTCTCAAATTAACTGGAATTTGCCATTTTAGGAAGGTGCTTACATAAAAATCAACTGAAGTGCTATGGATATGAAACCTTTGGAGGAGCAACCATAAACAGCAGAGAAACTTATTTTTTGATAAGAATTACAGGAATTATCTTTTTGCCCATTTTAGGAATTCAACCAGTGATGCAATCAAAAATAAAGAACCCAGATTCTGTAAAAATACATTCCAATTAAAATGTAAGTTTTAAATAGGTTTTCAGTCCCACAGACAAAAGTAACGAATCAAGTCCAATACAGTTACTTAAGGCCAGATTATTGGTATGCATGATTTCAGAAACTACATAATAAAACAGTGTTACAATATACATGTTTGAAAAATCAATTCTCCCTGGAAAGAGGATCTATCAGCACTCCCGTCAAAGAAGATGCAACAGAATGTTTCTTTAAAAGCAGAGTATCGATTCTTTTTCTCACCTGGAAAGATCCTGATGTATAAAGTAGAAACTTCTCCTTAAGTAGAGATGCACAACCATTTTGAAACCCAAAGCTTCACTGCTAAAGCCTACCAGAGTTTAGCTACTCCTTCAAACAGGCCAAAAGAGGGAGTCAGAGCTCTACTGTTGGGAGGCTGACAATTAACAAATATTGCACACACCCTGGATTGAAAACACAAAGTCTATACATTTTACTGCAAGAGGACATTATAGGAGGGTATATATTGCCTTCTGAACATTTAGTCACCCAGTAGCCAACTTGCTGCTGTTGGTATCATTTACATTTTGCATCACCTGTTGTCCATTAGATGAAGTAAAAATGGAATAAAAATAACGCTTAAGTTTTAGGGGTCAAGTGACCAGGCAGAGTAGTGTTATTGCCAAAAGCAAAACAGAAGAACAGAGTTCTTGTGATGTAACACAAAAATACAGGGCTGGAGGGAAGCTTTTCTCCTGGTAAAAAGGAGAGATTTTTTAAATTAAAAGTATGGAACGCACTGTGAAAAGTGCCCTTTGCAAAACTACAGTCCTCTAATTTTATGATGGGATGATAGAAAAAGAAGGAGCACATCTCAGCTGTGCCCTAGAGTGTTAGCCTCCACATGTGCATGCTGAGATCTATACTGCCCTCCCCTAGAAGGCTCTTGACTATGAGACTATTACAAACATTGGCTAGGTAGAACAAAACCTTACTTGAGAAGTATTGCATACTACCAAAGACAGACAAAAAACACTTATTTTGATCTCTCTTCTTGCAAATTCCACTGTTCTTTCAGAATACACTCCTGAAGACTGGGGTAAAGATCAGAAAGTGAGCAACTTCTGAAAACAAAGCACGTACATCCTGGAATTTTTTTTTTAACTCTAAGGGACAAGAACCTTCTCATGATTAATAATATTGTGGGAGTAATTATGTGATCCAGACCCCTAGTTTCCTATAATCAGTCCTGGAATACAACACAAGAAAAAACAAATCTATTACAGCTAATGCCTGATGTGGACCTGATAGGTTGCAAGTCACCAGAATATGAAAAGGGGTCTTTTTAATTACTGTAAAAATCAAGCATCAGCAATCTTAACTTTCATATGCTTATTTCGTGAAACTGCTTATAGGGAAGAGACCTAATTTGCATCATATAATCAGACCAGATACTGTAAGGAAATGCAGAGTTTTCTTTCTACAACTATCCAACTACAAAGTACACGTTCAAGATTTTACAGACAGGCACCTGGAATTACCTCTCGCCCCAAGACCAGCCTGGAGCTATCCCCACACCAACACTTGACACTGCGAGCACCTCCTGTCATACAGCAGCAGTGCCTTGCCCCCATCTCTCTCCCTTCCACCCCCTCTACTTCTATCAGCAATTCACTTGCGCTGCCACAGAAAAAATTGCCAATACCAACTAGTCCACATCAACAGCACCTCCCTGACTTCTGTCAAGTCACTGGGAAAGAGAAACTTCCTGTGTGCTCCCTCCCCAGCTTGGGGCTTGGATCTGCTATGCACCTTCCGATCTGAGGACAGCTGGGATGCAGCAACAGCATTACTCCTTCTGAAAACCTAAAGTAAATTTAACCTTCACAGATCTAAGGAAAAGATTTTTTCATTGTAAAGCATAATTGTGTTTATCCATTTTGCTTCTTAACCTTACACCTTCCATTTTCCAAAAGCTGTTCCAAATAACCACACCTGTGCTCAGAGCTCCTGGCATAGCTACAATTAGTGGAAGTCACTATAATCACTATTAGACTTTTAATTTTTATATAGCATATACATTTATTTTAGAACCAGGAGAAACATTCCTCTGAGATGCTTCAAGGTGCAGCTTCATTAGTATTCTATACTACCTTATTGTAAAATTAATTTAACAGCTTCACCTTGCATATATAAAAAAAAGATAAACTAACTGCTTCTTCTAGCTTTATTACTTTAGAGGGATCTATTTCTAGGATTTGCTTGACATCACTACCTGAAATTATGAGGACAGCACTTCAGGAAGGTCAGCCTTGTATTTTATAAAAACCAATAGCCATCCAGTATTCCCCAGGTGAAAAGCAAAAGTAAAGATGTTAATATCAATAAAAAAAACTAAAAACTCACTCACTGTCTTCTGTGGGAAGGACCTGCAGGGAATAAATCCATTCTATTATATCATCTTTGTTCACCACATCTAAGGAATCCAACATATCCAGACCAGAGAGTGCGAAAAATGCAATTGTCAACCTAAAAGAAAAAGATAAGACTTACACTTGCCACCATAAACGTCATGGGGAAATTAACAAACGGTTGAAGAAACAGAAATATCTGTGAACTGTCAGCCTTTGACAGTGGTGCAACACGCGGAGCCTAGCTCAGAAAGCATGTGATTTATCTACCGGTCAAAATTACATTTCTCTAAACAAAGCTTTTCATATAAGCCACCCCTCCTTTTATACAGTAGTGATACGCCAGTTCAGATTATTAACCTAAGGGCCTGCTTACCTGAAAAAAAAGGCTACAAAGTAAACTAGGTTATTAACATACAGAGCACTAGTTCTCTGTAATGAGTTCTTACATGAACAATGCCCTAAATATGCTGTAAGTGCAAGGTAACCCTGAACAGCAGTAAGCTGCCTCTCATTGTGTCCCAAACCCAATTTCAGACGCTTAGGTGTCAAACGGCAAGGCTTCCTTCGCAACCAATCAATGCATAAATAGGCCCACAGGATGAATTACCATCTAGAGGTACTTATTTCTTGTCCTTTGGGATAAAGGAGTCTGGATGACTAACTTACTTAAATGTCTAAAACTAAGCACATCAAATCCAAGTATCCAGTATAGGAGTGCAGTAGCTAGCATGATTAATATTTTTCTTGTCCACAGCTTCTCTCCTTACATAAACATGTGCTACCATACCTGTTAACCAACAGCTTTTTTTTTACCTCAAACCGTTGCAGGCATCTAGCTTACAGCATGGCCTCTCAGACAGCTGCATTATTTGCTCCGACAGAGCACCAAAGCAACATCACTGGGTTAGGAACTTGAGATAGCTTGCTGTGAGAGAAAATGTTCACCTAATGGTACCTTGGAAGTTCTCACTCAGATTAAAATTAGCTGGATGTATATCTTGCCACCCACACTTGCATCTGCCTGTGCTTCTTGTAGAAATTCTTGCTCTCTTTCACTAGATAAAATGATGGATTGTGAAACAGCTGCTACACAGGCAGAAACCAGTTTAGCCTGCTAAGGAAAACCAAACATTGATGCCAGCTGTCCTTAGGAGACTGAGTTATAACTTGCTGTTACCTCACAAGCTGGTGAGCCACCTTGGCCATCAGCAGAAGGCACTTCTGAAGACGAGGAGACAGATGCCTCTACAGGTACCCAATGTCTGCACGTGGTTCTGCATCAGAGCCACACACAATAAGACCAATGAAAAAATGGTATGTGAGTCAGCTCAAAACACACCTCCAAAAAAATTACTCTAATTAAAACACAGCAGTCAAAAGATGATGCAGCAGATACTGATCTCAATAAAGTGGCACAACCTCAAAGGGTGACATTCCTACCAGTGGGCTGACCGGCTGCTATAGTCATCATATGGGCATTCACAACCAGAATTTAAGTCAAAAACTTCAGCTTCAAAACTGCTGTCATCTAGGATTACATAGCACAAACAGTGGCCACAACTCAGTTGATGAATGGTAACTTGTTAAGCCGAGGCTACTTGATTTAATACTATCTTTTACTTTGACCCTCAGTTTTTGCGTTGCTTTTCATACCACTCTTACAAACAAAAGGTTTTAATCTATAATCTGCTTGGACATTGAATACAAACATTCCCTCTTCAAAAAATCCCTCCATGCAACTCTAAGGTCCTAAAAGAAAAAAAAAAAAAAAAAGTCAAACACGGAATAGCATACAGCTCCATTACAGCAAGTATTCATGGCAGAAAGAAAGTGTAAATTTACTCTGTAATCATCGGATTCTAAAGTATGTCTCTTTACTACTATTGTTACAAATAAAGTTTTTGAGTAGAGAGCCATAAAAATTATGTTGCACACAAAGGTATTTCAACATGGAACAAAAGTATCCTTCAAACCATCTGATGACTAAGAAATTGTCTTTCATAGTGGAAAACTAACAGACACTTCAAGGCTTACATCAACTTTTGCCACCTGCTAGATCTGTATAACGCAAAATCTGACTCTGGATAATAACCCACTATTTCACGAAAAACCACTACTTTTATAAAAAAACAAGGAATTTACTGTTCGGCTACAGTAAATTATTTGTTTGAAACCTTGTGTGTATTTTCCACTTTTCATAAACTCTAAGTTTGACTATCTTTTACTGAAACTACTCAAGGACCTTTTCACACTACGTTAGCCAGCTAAGCGACTTCCAATGAGGCACAGAAAACATGTCAACCTCAGCACTAGAAACTGCTGCAAACTATGTCCAAAACCACAAGGCTGTACATACAAGACAAACAATAAATCTCACCTACACTTAAAAATACGCATATCAGATAAAAGAATGTAAAAATTGGTTTTACATACAGTTAAATTTCGGTTTTCTTATTTAGAGGGGATTCTCTGTGTTAATACTGCAAATGTGACTAAGGAACAGCCCCTACAGTGCGTTGGAATCCCCATACGATGGGCAAGAACATTTGGCACCACTGGACATAGACAGGTCCTGATACAGGCATCTAGATACTGCATCCTTACTCCATACGCTATCCTGCCTCACAGAAAATGAACAGACATGTTCTAAGACTAACAAATACCACTCTTAGCAGCACCTTAGCTGACACATAGCATGAAGAGTAAAAACTTCATATACAGCAATTTCCACAGAGGGCAGCCCTTTGTAAGACAACCCCCAAGTTTGGTATAATTTTTGCTGTATCTTTTCTTCATGCCTTCTGCCACTTTAGTTACTGCATGTATACTAATTTGGGAAGTCAAGCATCAAAGCTTGACAGCTGAAATTGATTTGTTAATTGACCCACTGAAAGCTTACAAAACAGGTATCATTTGTCTTAAGTTCCCCTTCAAGACAAGCAAGTACAGACATTTCTGACAACAGATTCAGACCTCTTCATTTTCAGGACAGACACAGACTATGGTTTCTCAGCAGAATTCAGAAAGCATTTGAAGTAAGCGATTTGGGAAACTGAATAAGCATGCTACAAGGAGCACCATGAAGTACCAAGACCTGAAAGACTTCAGAGACCAAGAGACTTGCATTCTCCCGCAAAACCTCACAGTACTTGACTGATTACATATGAAACACTATCAACCGGATTACTTAAAAAACAAGTTGCTGATGCTGCATACAATAACTACAGACAGGAATAATTATTAAGGCTTCACTCCTATAAGTTAGGTAAAGAATGTGAAATCAAATACCTTTATCATTGTACCTACTCCCTTATTTTTTGACATACTACAGCTTAAATCAGAATGGACCAGCACTGTGTGAAAAATTTCATCCTCTACCACCCTGCCTGGTGAAAACAAACGCAGTTGTTTCTGATGCAGTGCAGTGAACCAAAACCAACTCACTGACAAACTAATTTTTTTACATGTCTCTCTTTAATTTAGTTGAGTTTCCTCATCTGATTCACCATGGAACCACACAAATGCAGGATCAAGGGAGGTTAGAATAAATGGGTAACAGCACTTCCTTCTGCAGCAGCATCAGCTCAGGAGGCTTGCTGACCTCAAGTGACCTTGAACTTGTCAAAAAGGCAGACTTAATACCCTCACGGTCAAACTGGGGAAGATGCATTTATGGTTGAAAGCCCCACTCAGAATTTGTTAACAGACGTATGTACATCTGCACAACACTGATGTAAAAATCAGTATAAGAGAACTGAAAAACCTCTGTCTGAGTAAAAACTTGACAACTTCAAAAAATGCACAAATGTAGATGACTGTGATTTTTATTCTAATTGAAAGCTTAAACAGTGATGATTAGCCAAAAAGTACAGCATTCTGAAAGAGTTTCAAATGGACAGTTCCAATTTTCAGAAAACAGTGTCTTTGCAGTGTTACATAGCCATTACGTACAATACACTAGGCACTGGTTATTTAGTGTATTGTGGCTGCTGTGACCACACATATAACATTTAAGCTCAGACAACTCATTAATATCTCATGTTCTCAAAACAATCAGCATTATTACTAGCATTATTCAGTAAAACGGGGAAAGACCTCATGTAAACTAGAGCCTGTTTCAGTTCAGTGGCAAACTGCAACAGTTTGGCGCTGTAAATCACAGAACAGCAATATCTTGGTTATGAAGGGCCTCTGGAGATCACCAGTCCCACCTTCTATGGAAAGCGGGGCCTTAGATGAGATGACCCAGGACCCCAACAAGCCAAGTCTTCAACTGAGACTCTATCACTTCATTGGGCAACCCATTCATGGTTAACTGCTCTAATGGTAAAGAATATTTTTCCTACATTGAGACAATTTTCCCTGAAGTAACTCATTTCCATAGCCTCCTGCCCCATCACTGTGGTCTTTTGTGAAGGGTGCACCTCCACCTTTCTCTGCAACTGGTTTCTCAGTAATGGAAAGCTCTGATCAGATCCTCCCTCCTCTAGGCTGAACAAACCCTGTTTCTTTAGCCTTTTTCCATATGTCAGTGTGGCTAATGTCAGCTCTTTGTGTTATGATTCTAATACGTCTGCATGTTCTTGTAACATTAATGCCTAGAAAGAGTTAAGAGTACAGTATGCCTAGACTTCCTCTTGCTGTCATTTAAAATAACTGACAAAGCACACTGAAACATCAGCTAATTCTTAATGAATAAATTATTCTCATCTACAAAATAAAAATTTCTAACTTTCCTCTTGAATATAAAGTTATGTGTTATTCCACACACAGTTCAGCACTATCCGTACTAGTCCTTACATGTTTTTGCCAAGTATTTGTACTCTTAACTGAAACAAAGCTGGAAGACTTGAACAAAGCCATTAAGCACTCTTCACAGCGTGACCTGCAGATTACAAAGTGAAAAGCATCTGATGATTTTACTGGTCGAATAAGAGATCAAACCCTCTACGTGTCTCCAAGTTTTTAGCAAGTGCAGCTTGACAATCAAATTATAGATCCTCTTGTGCCTTAGATGTAGCTCGCTATCTTATGCGAAGACTTTAAGAATCTGAAATAAATGCATTCTGAAGCCATTTCAGGGACAAGTGTCCCTCTAATTCAAAGCGAGGCACACACTCACTAGAATATTAACTCTTATACTAGCTAATGATAGTTTAAATTATTTCTGTTACATAAACAAGAGCCTCATGCATGCTCACTTCAAGCTACCAAAGGCTTAACCATCTGTATTACAATCGGCTTCCAAGATGGATTAGAAGAGCAAAGCACAGGGCTGAAAAGAGATTAAAAGGATCAAGTCTTCCGTCTGCTGGTGGGCAGATTCACAGGCAGCGCTTTTCTGACGGCCCCCGCGGCAGGGTAC
>NW_010134221.1:8846-28149 GCF_000699245.1 Pterocles gutturalis | reverse complement strand
TCAGGTCCTATGGACTTGTGCACCTTCAGATTCTTTAAATGGTCGCGAACCTGATCTTCTCCTACAGCTGGCAGTTCTTCCTTCTCCCAGTTACTGCCTTTGCCTTCTGCAACTTAGGCAGTGTGGCTTGAGCTCTTGCCAGTGAAGACTGAAGTAAAGAAGTCATTAAGTACCTCAGCCTTCTCAATATCCTGGGTAGCCAGATCTCCCGCTTCCTTCCAGAGGGGTCCCACATTTTCCCTAGTCCTCCTTTTTTCACTGACCTACCTATAGAAATTCTTGTTGCCCTTGATGTCCTTGGCCAGATTTAATTCTCTTAGGGCTTTAGTGTTCCTCGCCTGATCTCTGGCTTCTCAGACAGTTTCTCTGGTTATTGATATTATATGTATGATGAAGGTATTGAAAGCAGTGCCTTCACAGAAGCTTGGGAAAGTATCTGTCTGATGTGGAGGACCATTAAATCAGAGCTTCAGCTTTCCTGTAGCAATAAAAAGAGATCATGTATTCATGTTTTGTTAGATATGGTGTTAGACTAGGACTCTCAAAACATCCTTTTTATTTGCATTTCTGCCACTGATATGCTTGCTTTCTTCACCTTTCTAGACCCGATCTTTCCTTTTCCTTTTTTTTCCTCTTGGATTTTTAAGTTCTTGAATACCTGTTCATGTTCAGGCATGCAGTCTACGAGGCAAGCAGCCTCAGTTTCCCTTCAGACTGCTGAATTTTACTCAATTTTCTCTGTTGTATTGCCTTATGGTAATTCAGATGTTGGAACCTACCTGGCATGTAATGTAAAGGGTTATGTGGCAGTACTAGTGGTACGACCAGGAATCAGTGCTTTTTATGTAGTAATGTTTCTGTGCTTATGCTATTTTTTGTTTTTGTATCTTGTCAAAATTATTTGCTTTGACAATTAAAACTATATACAATCTGTGTAACTGAGTCCGGATCAAATGGAAATCAGAATATTTTGGAATACATGTATACTCTGCCTGCATTGTGGCAGCTTTTAAGAAGTAATATAAATTTCAGGAGGGCTTTTGATAAAGAAAGGGTCTACAAAACTTTTTGTTTTCTTCTGCGTGAGATAAATCAGTTGTCTTTCACAAGAGAGTCATATACAGAATTAACTTCTTATAACAATGACTTTTTTCAGGTATAAAACAGGCTAGCATTATGAGGAGTTTGGCTGTCTGGACCAGAATAATTTGTTTGAAACTAGAGAGATATATTCTCGTTTCCCCTGCAGCTCCCTTGCAGACACACACTGATACAAGAGATGTAAATACTAGAAGTCCAACACCTGAGGGAACAGAAAAGTTTTTTGCTTGAAGGACATATGATCACCTCCCACTCCCCCCTTTAAAGATCTGTTTTAGCTTAAGTGGTTGGCATTCATACCCATTTTAATTTCTTACATGGCCCCTTAATTAATAAACTTCTTCACGGATTATGATTAACATCAGAGCCATCAACAAACTTGATATACCTTATGGGTTACTCCAGTGGCATGCTTTTCAATACACCATGAGTAGAAGTATAAAAAATGTACTTAAGCTAAAAAGTTTTTTCTACAGTAACTATATTAATGAAGGGAAACATAATTGAGAAGAATACAGACATACTATGCTGAATGTTTAAAGTCCGTATCTAACTTGCTGAATTTTTAAAATGTGCAAAAAAGGGAATATCTTCATTTGTAGTACATTTTTCAAGCCTGTTGAACATTGTTCCAAGTTAGTGTGTTAAAATGGTATCTCTCTTTTTCAGACAAGAGCAGGTCAGTGTTCTGTATCAGAACATACACATAGCAGAACCAAGATTAATCCAGCCGTACGAACATGTCATTAAGAACTTCATCCGAGAGATCAAACTTCAAAACACAGAGATGGAAACTTTGGCCATTGCGGTAAAAAGGTATGGTGAGTTGTGTTTCTAGTTCAGTTATGCAATTACTTTTTTCTCTATTAAGATTTGTTGGATTAGGCTACTGGGAGTTAATACCAAAATATGTCATATGGAGTATTTCCATAAATTGAGTTCAAATGTTAGTTTGTATACACACACATGTGCATAAGCACACAGAGCAGCTTGCAAATGGATACCTGTTCATATTTTGGACAAGTACTGGACCAAAGTTTTGCAGGCTCTGCTCTTATGTTTAATGTCTTGAAACATTTTAACTCCTCTTTCTCAGCTGTAACTTTGAGTTTTAGCATATGTGTCCATTATAGTTTCATTTTAGAAACTGTATTTTTGCCTCTTCAGCTTTACCTATTGTAACTACACAGCGTTTGCAATCTCACATCATTACTGCCAAAACCAAACAGATTCGCTCAGGACAGATATCTTGTATGTGTGGGTGATGCAAGCTGCTATAGTTATCCTTCTGAAGTCTCTTCATAGGATAACCAGAGGGGCCTTTTATGTCTGTGACTTAATTTTCAAAATGCAAAAGTGATGTATTTCATACTAATCATCATCTGTCAGCTATTATGTAAAACCTAATTTGCCTGTATCTTGAAATTAATTCATCATTTTTGGTTCCCAACCATACCAGTTTCAAGGTCTGGGCGATATTAGACTGTTTCCATGTCTGTCTGTCTAATTTGCTTCAGCTGACATAAACAGATGTGTTTCTCACACCTTTCTGTCAAGCTGGAGGGCAATTCCTAAGAGAGTATTTACTTTTAAATTTTAGAGCTCAGGATAAAGCGGCAGTTCAGCTCAGTGAGCTGGAGGAAGAGATGGAACAACGGATACAGGCTGCAGAGCATAAAGTTAAAAAGGAAGTGAGTATTTTATATCTACAGAATTTCATAATTACCATACTCTCAGTGTTCTTAAGCAGGGTTGATGACCAGGTGTGTTTTGGATCCTGATGGGCTGAGTCAGTCATCAAAGGCAGGGTCTGGCTGAAAAGAAGCTATCCGTAGGATCGAAAAAATATTCTCTCAATGTTTTCCCAAAGAGGAATAGCTGCTCAGATATCTTTCTCTTTTATGAGAATGTGCTAGCCTAGAGGAATTTATTTCTGAGACCAGGATTGGAAACAGATTGAAGAAAATGACCTTTCACCATGAAAGAGTGGAATCTAGTTCTCCTAGTAGATGAATTTGTTTAGAAATTGGTGCTTAGATTATTTGTTCCTAATTTGTTTATCTACCTGGAGCGGTGATCTTTCTTTCCCCCATTCTCATCCTGCAACTATATTTTCAGAGAGTTAAAGACGTAAGAGAGGGTAATTGTGATGACAATGTATGAGGGCCTGGACCTCACAAAGTTGATGGGAAATTCTGTTTCAATGTGCTCAAGTTTTAGCCATTGTTTCAACTGGCTTGCAGTCTTGATGGAAAAGTACAATGATCTTCTTCTCCTTACCCACTGAAAGATATATTGGAGCCCCATGTGCCTGTGTAATTCTAAAAACAAAGCAGTACAGTAAAACCATCCTAGCTGTGTTGTCTGCTTCACGTTGAACTATTACTAAATTCACGTAAGATAAGCCTAACGTAATAATGTGCATAACAGTTTGTGAAAGTGTTCTCATGTGGACATAAGAAATTCATTAATTAAACATATACTATGGGCATAATTATTACTTTGTAGGGCACATAATATACTGAATGTCTATATAGTTGGTATGGGTTCTTTCACCAAGTATTTGCAGAATCAGAAGCAACAAAGTGCAGTCTGCCAACTTGCTGATTTTTAAATAGTTCACGGTAATTGATTTGTGAAGTTCAATGGTATTCTGATAGTTTTTCTTCAAACAGCGTATTTTTCTATACGAGAGGAAAGACTCCTACCAAACCCTAAAAGACAGCTGTTTTCCTAGAAACAAAATATAGTGACATAAAAATGTTAAAGATATCACCCCAGAAAAAAAGTGTATCATCATATGTTCAAGTAATGATAATGCAACTCTCACTACAGATAAACTTTCCATTTCCAGAGAGACTGAGAATTTATTATTAGAAAACAAATACATTTGTTCTGGAAAGTTTCTGTTGTGCAAAAAGCAGTAAATCACTGAAAAAAGCACTGAAGACTCTTCTTCGCTACTATAAAAAGATAACTGGGATGTGTGTATTCACTCATTCTGAGAAAATCAACAGATATGTACTAACATTATGTAAAACCACATCTGCTATGTATTATCCACATCTAGTCTGTGTTTCTCATTCTAAAAAGTCCTCAAATTGTCACTGAGTTGCGTGGATTGCGATTTCACTGTTCACACCTAGCTATAGATATGAAAGATGGACTGTAATGTGTTGCTCACAGTGCTCTTTTCGTTTTCACTCCTAAATGTTCCATTTAGCTCATAGCTCCACACACTCCACCTACTAAAACGCCCTGAGAGTAAATGTAAGATATTTACTTTGTGGGATTGTGCTGAGCCATTAATCTTAATACCTGTACTCAAGGCTATTGTTTGACAGAGTGATCTCACTCTTGCCACCTTGACACCTGCCTCTGCATGATAGTATCTGCAGGTTGAGCCTATCCGATATTTTTTTTCTCCGAGGGAAGCAAATAGTTACCAAACAATACTTAGGAGTATGTTGGTGCCAACAGTAAGAGAATCCAGCTTAAGCTGGTTACTTTATTTATCATTTTAACACGCAGATTATGATTTTAACACACGGATGTCAGCATCACCTACAGGAAAGCACTGGAGTCTGATCAAAGTCCATGTTTGTCTTTTGCGTGTGAAAACTCAACCTGTCTCATTGGCACAGTGTGTCACTCCTGCATTCTGGTTTCTTGTGTTGTGTAACCTTGCTCTGAAGTCCTTGGGGGGTGACTGGAGTGAGTTAAACACATGCTCATCTATGACATGCGGAACATACCAATTCTTCTCATTGTGCTTGGTGTAACTTCCTTTCAAAATCTGTTTTGATTAAAATAACACTGAGAATATTGTACTTAGTTTGATATTCAGACCAAGTACCATATGAAAATAAAGGTGCTGTCATCAGCATACCTTTTACTGAACATGGGCCTGTAATATTCCAATGCTTGCAAATGAAAAAATGTAAAAGAAAAACCAGAAATAAATAAATAAATTATGTTGGTACAATAATGTTGTTATTAGCACATTGTACACTGAGCCATAGAAGGCTGGTTTGTTAAAAAGGATGTAATGCCTTGATTTGTTTGTGGGTGTGTGTGTATACATCTGTATATGCAATACACACAAATTTATGTACAAATAAAATTTAAACACTTCTCTTTCAGTTTTTTTTTAAGATACAGAGAACGTTAAGCACAAGAGGCTATGGCATGAATAACAGACACTGAATTGACTTGGATCTTTGCTTCCACTTTACCATTTTAATTCTGTGAATATTTCATATGTGTACTGCAGTTATAGAATTGGTATCTATGGATCTTAAGGAAGGGGCAGCTTGACATAATGGAAAGACAAAATTACATACATTAGTCTAAGGAAAAAGTGTGTGGATTCCAAACTGATGATTGCATTTTTTAAGAGACATTTGAAACCTGTCTCAATTTCTAATGAGATAAAAAATATTATAGGAGAAGCGAAAAGCTGAAGAAGCACTAAATGAGCTGAAGCGCCAGTATGATACTGAAGTTGAGGACCTTCAGGTGACAATAAAAAAACTTAAAAAGGTAAGTTGAAGTCATGGCGAGAGTTTTTGAAGTGTTTTAAGAGATTCTGACCTTACGAAGTGCCTTCCTGAAGATGGATAGATTTTTTAAATTTAATGTATATTAGTAAAGGGCAACTGCAAATAATTTTTCAGGTTGTGTTGTCATTATGTGCTGTTGTGTTCATTCTCTGTAATTTACTTAAATATTTAGGAAAGGGACCAGCTGCTAGCCAAATTCTGTTGCTGAATAATTTTCTGTCTCCGTGAATCATAGAATCATAGAATCATTAAGGTTGGAAAAGACCTCGAGGATCATCAAGTCCAACCCAACACCACCTAACTCACTAAACCATGTCCCTAAGCACCACGTCTACACGTTTCTTGAACACCTCCAGGGATGGTGACTCAACCACCTCCCTGGGTAGCCTGTTCCAATGTCTGGCCACTCTTTCAGTGAAGTTGTTAACACTGCAGTTACCTAGTCTTGCGTTTGATATATTAGAAATATATTGCCTCTAAGTATTTGTAGCTCATAGATTTAGATGGAATTGGCAACCCAAATATAGTAATTTATTATATTAGAGTAATATAGTGCCTTTTAGCAGCTAGTGCATTTCTCTCATGTTAATGACAGAGGTGGATTTTAACTGTAATTTTCATAGAATCATAGAATCATTAGGGTTTTAAAAGACCTCAACGATCATCAAGTCCAACCCAACACCACCTAACTCACTAAACCGTGTCCCTAAGCACCACATTTACACGTTTCTTGAACACCTCCAGGGATGGTGACTCCACCACTTCTCTGGGCAGCCTGTTCCAATGGCTGGTCACTCTTTCAGTGAATAAATTTTTTCTAATATTCAGCCTAAACCTCCCCTTGTGCAACTTGAGGCCATTTCCTCTTGTCCTGTCACTTTTTACTTTAGAGAAGAGGCCAGCACCCACGTCACTACACCCTCCTTTCAGGTAGTTGTAGAGAGTGATAAGATCTCCTCTCAGCCTCCTCTTCTCTAGACTAAACAACCCCAGCTCCCTCAGCTGTTCCTCGTAAGACCTGTGCTCCAGAACCTTCACCAGCTTCGTTGCCCTTCTCTGGACCGAAGTTAACTAGTTCGATTAGTTATTACTGGTCTGAACTGAACTCCAACCTGATCTTTTCATTTCATACCTAAGCGGAAGATAAACTGAAATCTCAAGATATGAATATTGGTTTGGGTTATTTTGTAATTTGGGTTTAATTTTGTCATTAGTTTTTTGCTGTAAGTTTTATCAGAATTATATGCAACCAATGAGGATATTTTTTTGTTTCTTCATATTGCATTGCACTTAAAAGAGCATTGATGGAACTGGAAATTCCTCACAACAAACGTGAAAGCTTGTAATACAAATAATACTCAGATGAGGTAGTATATATATTTTTTTTAATGTTAGTGGGATACACCTGTTTGTATCTTCTCAATAGCTGTCTTCTGTGTCACTGTCTATACATATTCAACACCTACAGAGTGCAGAATGCTCATGAAATATTTTATAAGTATTGTTTTAAAAAATTTTGTAGAAAAACAGAAATTTTTGGAGTAGTGCTGCCAGCTCACAGGGTTGGGAAAAGTATGGGTTTTAAAAACTTTGATAGTTGTAACATATTTTAGAGGCTATTTAATATAATTTCCAGTACTTTTTATGTACTTTGAATCAGAACAATAAATAACATAGATTAATTTAGTATTTTTTTTTAATCCTTCTAGCTGGAGGAGCAATCCAAAAATGTAAATCACAGGGATGATGTGGTTGAACTGAAAAAAAGAATCCATGATATGTTGCTGGTAAGAGATTATTATCATTAACGTATTAATTTAGCCTCAGTATTATAGTTGTTGTAATACAGATTGGGGTTTTTTTTAAAATTTAATACGGGTAAGTGAAAAAATAAACTTTTAAAGTTGTTGATAGGTGTATGAGGCTCTTTAACTTGTAAAAAACCTACTCTGTATGAATGCATGCACATTCTACATATAACATTTAGAAATGGCTTGAGATTATATAGTCCCCTTTTTGTGTAACTGAAATGGAAAAATAAAAATCGAGTGGTTCTTGCATGCTAATTTACTGACTTAGCTGTTGATTTGGAGTTCTTTCATTTTCTTTCCCCCTCTATGCTCAGGTCTTTTAGTGTTTCATTTTTTATTTAATTTTGATAGTTTTTATTTAGCTGTTACAATATGTCAACAATATGTCAATGTTTTGCGCAGGTGACTATGACAGCTAACATCTACTGTCTTTCTTTTTTTAAGGAAAATCAGAAACTTAAGAAAGATCTTTTAGAAGCACAGACAAATATAGCTTTTCTACAAAGTGAATTAGATAGCTTGAAAAGCGAGTATGCAGATCAGACTTTGAACACTGAGAGGTAAGGTACTTCTGCACGGTAATATTTTCACCAGGGGAAAAGATCTGTTTTCTGATGTAGTTATTATGTATGCAGTTGGTAACTGTTTTGCCATAAATGACAGGTACACATTTGACACCACGTGAAGTATGTCATGACTACTGTTCACTTCTCTTGTCAGGCTTCTGAAAGAGCAAGTTCTGGATGTGATGCAAACTTTCATAATCTTGCAAGGAAGCCCATTGTTTTTACAGGGACTTCAGTTAGGCATAAGAGTTATAACATCAGCCAATTTTTTTCCTCCGTAACTTTCACTCATCTGTATGACTATTAGGGAGAACAGTTTTGGAAGGCTTTCACATCAGTCTCAACCATTTTTTTTCTGAAGTGAATGAAAGCTTCTTCTAGATATTAATTTAAGGAAGCATAAATTACAGTTTCATTATGTGGTTATCTTCAGATAACAGAAACAATGTTTTAAGGGGAAAGGAGGCAGTCCGTATGGTTATTTTGTTGATCTTCTACTCACAGTCTTTGTTGAGATATAATGTCAGAGACCACTGAAGTTGCCAAGTGATTTTACTCTGCATAAAACTGCTTTTAGAATGTTTTAGCAGAAATGTAAACTTATTTTGAAATTATATCCTTCCCCACTATATATTTATCACCTCTTATAAATGTTTTTGCAGAGACGTAGAAATGATCCGAGAGTATACTGAAGACAGAGATAATCTGGAAAGACAAATTGAAATACTTCAGTAAGTTCTTAGTAATCCAAGGTTATTAACAAACTGTGTCCCAGCATATTTGGGAGTAAAGGCTTTTGTATTCAAAAGACTGGAAAGAGATTTGGGAAAAAATACCAAGTAAAAATACTGAAATGACCTCAATTCTCATAGAAGGTACTGTGCTAATCTCTGTCATTCCATCGTAAATTTCTGTTCTGTGTACTCAAGTCAGATACTCATGTGACAACAGTTATTGCTGTGGCATCTAAGTTTTGTGTTTCTCACTGATGTTTTTGTTTGATCTCTTCCTTTTCCAAAAAAAAAAAAAAAGGCATATCAGATCCCATTTCTTCAAAACTTCAATTTCAGAAGGCTTTATCCATCTGGAATGGCATTATAGTTGCCTTTCTGATTCTTATTTTTAGCTTAATCTAAATGTGCACCAGGTGATTCCTATACACACAAGGTTTTGGCAGCCTATACGTGCTCTGTTTATGCCTTTTAAAACTATCTCTATTTTTTCCTCAATGCTTGTTATGTGGAGACTTGGAGAGTCATCTGATGCCATTTATTTTTGGGCAGAGCTCTCCACTGACTTAGGCATCCCGAAGGTATTAAATATTTATCCAGCAGACCTGGCAATGTCTTGAATTTGGTATTTGGTAATGGATGACTACAGAGCCACTAACTCTTCATTGTTGGTATTTTGGTTTTGTTTTTTTCTTTTTATTTTTTCAATTTTTTTCTTAGCCTCACTGACTTTCATTTCTTTATGATAAGGTGAATGAGATTTGAGACTATCCATGCTAGTCTAAAAATATTTTTTGTCTCCTTTTTTAATTGACTTTCCTTCTTCAGTAACTCCCTGTCTTATTGTTATCTGCACACTAAGTGTGTGCAGTATTATACAAGGGGTGTGCAGATTTTTGCAGTGAATAGGGTTTTTATATATTTAGTTAATTTCTTTATAATAAACATATTCTTTCTTTCAAGCAACTGAATCACATCTTTCCTTAGAGTCATCTTGGTAATACATAAAGGGTGGTCACTTTCTATTTCAGAAATGGCTGTACCAATTTGCTGCCCTATAGCTGGTTTTTTTTGCGGTCATTTCTACAGTGTCTTTTTTCCCCTCAGCTGGCCACAGACCATGCCACAGAAGTGAAGCAGGGTTTCCTAGGCTGCTACTGGGGGCTAAACTTCACCGTGCTTTTCACATCCAATCATTTGTTTAGAGTATATGACAACACATTTCTAGTCCCATCACTCTTCAGTGTTCCTCTAAAGATAAATATTTTTTGATATGTATTTTTTCTTTTTTTTCTGTGATAAGTTACTTATTTTTTAATGTTTTCTTTAATCTACCGCTGCAAGTTAAACTGTGTTTCCTTGTCAGATCAGCTAATCGAAAGCTACACGACAGCAATGATGGTCTACGGAGTGCACTTGAAAACAGTTTTAGCAAGTACAACAGATCATTGGTATGTGTTTATAATTTTGTTATGTTGTATTAAAAGGTTGCACCAGATGCAAATTTGTTTGTACTTCAATGGACATTCAGAAAATTGAGTTTTATTCAGTAGACTCACTCTGGGAATACGGTTGAGTAGTTGAAGTTTGTTAGATTTTACTTGTGTTTTGTGAAATAACGGAGTTTTGTCAGAGCACAGCTGCTTTTTTGAGGTGTTTTGGGAAGTTGAGCTTTTTTTAGTGTGCTATGGCCAAATGTATCTAATGAGGCGAATAAATCAGCAGTTTCTCTTGCACCGAAGGGAATATGTTTATATTGCCTTTATGGGAGTGCTCTACCGTTGAAAACACACTTTTCCAGAAAGCTGCTTTATTTTAGTAGCAAGGTCTTAACCTAATTTGAACTTTTATCCAGTCAAGTCACTGGGAGAAGGAATACCATTGCCTGCTGATAATTGGGACTTCAGTCAGACTCTTTTGGGCTGTCACAACTGTATGAGGATCTGTTGTAACAGATGTAACCTGGTGTCCTCCAAATCAGGGAAAGGAAGGCTTGACAGTTACAAAAAAAATCTACTCTACACTGCCATTTTGCAATGTGGGAGGTCTGTTAAACTCCAAAACTAGTGGTTGATGGTTGGACTTGATGATCCTTAAGGTCTTTTTCCAACCTTAATGATTCCATGATTCTGTAATGATTGGGAAAGCCCCTTTCATCATCAGGAAAGCAACTAACTGTTGTAGAGGATGGGGCCAGAATAATGGGCCCACAGAGCGAATCCTGGCCATGAAGGAGCAAGAGCGGGGTCATTGCCTGTTTCCAGCATGCTGTACCAATGAATGTGAGTACCTTTTGCTGATACTGGCTACCAGTCATTCACTGCAGACGCAACAGGAGATACCATTTCCTGCTGCCATGCCCTGAAACATAAGCAAGGTTACAGAGAAGACAGACTATTCCCAGTGAATAAATGTGTAGAGGGACAGCAGAACATAGGAAATACTCCGTCATGTGCTATCAGTTGAGATCTCTCCTTCTCTCCACTATGTTACTCAAGAACCAGGAGGTATCTCTACTGAAACTAGCTCTGCCCATTACATTTCTTTTTTCACTTTAGTAGTCGACATGAAATTTTCTAAATATTAGTTTTAAAAGTTCAGCATTTAAAAATCTTCAGGTGTATTTAATAACATCATCCTCTTGGAATTTCCGTTGTCTTTTGTGGTTGAATGTGCGTAGGAAGTTCAGTATTAAAGCTACAGTGAAGCGTAAATGCTATATATAACGGACCTTTTGACATTCAGTCCTATGTAAAGCATGAGGCTTAGAAATAAGGACTTGAATATATGTGAAAGTATACAGCAGTAGTTTTGATTACGTGCACTTTTTTTTTTTTATGTCAAATCTAGATGCTTAGACTGTGTTCGTCAAACTGACTGTACATTTGTTATGTATCTGTTGCAGCGGTTAGCAAACACCTCACCAGGAAGTACCATATCTAGAAGCAGTCCTAAATTTAATGGTGGACAGTCTCCTCTAAACCCACGGTATGACAGGTAAAACAGGTTTGCTTTTATTAAGTTTAAAAAGACTAGGCATCACACTTTTCTTAGAAGAGCATATACTGTCAAATAACAGGGAGAGTAGTTCTGTCTGATTCAGAAGGAATGTGTGACCATAGCACGTGATCCAAAGTACACTGAAGTCAACAGGAACCTTTTATCTCAGGAAAACTCTTCTCAGTGCAAATCATGAACTTCCGGAGAGTTCAGACAGCCTCTTGTTTGATCTTAGACTGTTCTGATTTTAGTTTGATTCTCAATCTCCCTTCCTTGTCTCCGAGAAACTACGAAAACCTACTGAGGACCTCTGTTAGCTAGCTTACTCAGTACTTAGGAAACAAAACATTTTTGGTCATATTTTTAGCCTGTATGTGTCATTTTCCTGTGTAGTAATTATTACAAAGGTATGTGAACCTCATTCTTTAAAAGAATAAACGTCCTTATCTCGCACTGGAATGCAAGAGCAGTGAATAAACTTGGATATTAACGGGGTAAGAACCAAAGACAGCAGTAAGTTGTCTAAATACAAATGTCAAGTGGTCAGAGCTACTTTGGTTTTGTACTTACTGGATGCAGGTCATTGGTCAGAGCTTCCTCAGATCGTTGGAGAGACTCTCACTGAAGTCACTGGGCATTGGATCCAGCCTCAAGTGCTGTATATCATGCTATGTTTTCACTGTTGTTTTTTTAAACAGCTGGAACTTCCAGCAAAAATGTGTCCTCACTCAATTGATGGGTTATTTTGTCTTATTATTCTTTCAGTGGTACTTCAAACCATAGAGAGATCTCTGTTAGAGTTCTTAGTAGTCTGTGTTTTACATTTTACCGGAGATGAATATGTTTGTTAGGGATTAAGTTGGCTTCTGCTTCATGCTAATAGTATTCATTCAGTACCGTTACTCTTACTCTGATGTCTCCATGTGGGATGTGTTTGCTGTCTGTAAAGTTTTGCTTGTTGCAAACTAATTCCTTCTGCTGCATACAGGTAAAACCAATTCCCTTGTCAGACCCTCTGCAAATTTTGAGAGGCATCCATTACTAAGTGGAATATTACATTGAGTAATTTTCTGAAGGTATAATTAAAACCTCTCCGGGGGCTTAGTGATGGCCTTCTCTGTGAATATTTATTAGTATCTGCCACATGGTGCAATCCTTGCATTCCCACAAAAGTGACAAATGCAAGCTACTTTAAAAGAAAATTTGTGGTAGGAATAAAACTTACACTTAGCAGCCATGACTTTGTAGTATCAAAACTCAGAAAGATATATGAATGCCCCAAAACCTGTTCATTTTCAGTACTTTGTCAGTCTCCTGACATCAGATCAGTGTTAAGAGATAGTGATTTGCATTCTAATATGTTTCAAGAAATTTACATTAGTGGGTATAATTTTTCTTTTTTATCTGTATTATACATCTTGATCTAACTTGCTTTAAGCACATCTGAAATTCGCTTCACTGAGGTTGAAAATTGACTAATAAAGACCCTTATTTTGGCGAATGCCTGACAAGTTTAACTTTGTTATTGCATGCACCCTTCCTCTGTATTTCAATGATTTAGGTTTGTTTTTTTTATTTTCTTTTTTTTCCCCTGTGTGTATGAATAAATAGGCATTCTTACTGAGATGTGGGTAGTCATCATCAATAACACAGATTATATAATTTGAGCATCCTAAGATATATGATTGAAAAAGAAATTATTTAGAAATGCAAAATAGGCATTGACATACATCTTAAATTGTAGTTAGCATTTCTTAGTATCCACTATTCCAGAATGGCTCTGATTTTGTTGGGAGAACCAATTGTGGAATAACTTCTTTCCCCCCCCCCCAATATTTTCTCATTAGATCATCTCATTCTTCTTGTGTGGATGAAGATTATGATTCTTTAGCCCTTTGTGATCCTATGCAAAGGGTAAACTGTGAAGTTGACAGCTTACCTGAGAGCTGTTTTGACAGTGGTTTGTCTACCCTGAGAGATTCAAATGAGTATGATTCAGAAGTGGAATACAGGCATCAGAGGATTTTTCAAAAGCCACAATGTATGCAAGAAGGCTTTGGTGGTGATGCTTCTGATACAGATGTAAGTGCCAGACTTGCTCCTCCTTTGAGAAGGATGTTTGGTTGGAGTGAAAATTAGTTTCCTGCTTTTAAAATGAAATGGATCTTTGCCCATAGGCCCATTAAAACTAAGTATTTGAGTTGTAGCAAGATTAGTGACACGAAAAAAGGAAAATATTTGTTTTGACACTTTTGATAGATATTTGAGGTAATAACTTCATTTTTGAAGTACACAGGGGTTTTTGAAGGTTGTTAAAAAGCACACAGACTGGTGCCCATTTTCTGATACTATAGGAGTAGAATAGGTTTCCATTCACTCTCTCACTATGCTGTGGCAGTGAATGAAAAAAATTGCATAAATGAGAAAAAGAATGCTGTTGGTACGTACATTGAATTACATAGTATCAGAGAATTCAGAAATGTGGGAAGGTGTTATTATGTCCATTTTATTTTTAGTAAAATAGGGAACTTTACTGATGACAATGTAGCAAGACTAGTATCAAGCACAGCGGAGCACAGGGATTTTTTTAGAGCAGATCCTTTACTGTGCATCTAGTAGAGACATTTAGTCTCTGCAGTTGAAAATGCTGTGTATAGTGCTGATTGCAACTGTACTGTATTTAATTTAGCTTAAGTAGTAATAGTGTAGAGAGTAATGTTTTTGGGAAATTATTGATTTTTGCAAAATAAGCTTTGAAATAAAGTATTCATTTGTTGTAATTATTTTTAAGCTGAAGTTTTCCATATGGAAATATATGTGCTCTATCTGGAAAATGTACTGAAAGCCTGTATGCCAGATAGGAAACATGTTTAAGGGGTAAACGTAGGCTATACTAAACAGCAAATGTGAATAAGAACAGAATAATCACTGTATTTTGACTAGATGTGCACAGCTTTATTTGGTCCTTTATCTCTGTTTAATCCAAACTATTAAAACAAGTGTTTTAATCAGTCTTAGCTGTGCCTTTCCAAAAAAAAGTATACTTTTCTCGCTGGACCTAAAACACTAGCTTTTACTTTCAGGTTCCAGAGATCAGGGATGAGGAAGCATACAGTCCTGATAACAGCAGTACCATATTAGATTGGAAGCCGTCACAACCGCCAAGTCGAAGCAGCTCAGTTGCTTCAACGAGGAAATATATATCTGCTCTCACCCCTCAGGTAACCAGTTCTTTAGGGGGGATAAAAAAAAAGTGCTTGATATAGAGAATATTTTTTATATAAACTGAAATAGAGAAGTTACTTTTATTTTCAGTCAGATGCAACTGAATGTACTCCAAAATACCCCAGTTCAGAGAAGGCTTACAAGATTGTTCTCGCTGGAGACGCAGCAGTGGGAAAATCCAGTTTCCTTATGAGACTTTGCAAGAATGAATTTCGAGGCAACACCAGTGCAACCCTGGGTATGGTTATTGTTCTTCTTAAAATACTAAAGTGAATTTAATTGCTATTCTGGAGAATTGGGTGAAAAGATTAGTCTCTCTGATTGCTTGCCAGGGTTTCCTGAATACACACATGCAGTTTCTTAGTCTGCAAGATCTATTTGAGTACTAAAGTTTAGAAATGCCTTACTGCTGCTTGGAGTGGGTAATAGGGTACTGCTCTAATCTAGTTTCTCTTTGCAAAGCACAAAGCCTGTTCCGGAACAACACAAAGCACCAGAAAAGGGAGTTCCAGTATAATGAACTTAGAATTTTTGTACAGTACTTTTCGCATTTTTCGTTGCTTTCTTGTCTCCTCAGCTCTTTTCTCCTTTCTTAGTATTTCATACTATCCTTTGATGTCTTTCATACTATTTTTTTGTCTCCATTTCTTCAAAGTGTTGTTGGAGCTTTGGTTTAAATGCAGCTGGAGTGATTTCAGTCTGGTTTGTTGTGTATATTATTATAGCTGTCAGCTAACAAACTTGTCTTACTTATTCCGAAGACTGAATTTTTGTCTTCCAATCAAATTATATTTATGTATTTGTTTTATTAGCTCTGAATCAGGATTTTTGTTCTAATTTATCTTTTTCTTCCTTGGCATTTGAAATAAAGTCTGTTTCATAAAACGTTTTCTCTTCTTCCATAGAAGTGTTTCACAAAATAAAGCAGAGAAGGATCTTCTTGTTTGCTGGTCATAATGTCAAATATGTATCAATGCTTCTGGGGAAAATGTGTGGGTGAAATATTTCTTTAAATGTTCTTTAAAGGACAAATTCAATACGTTCAGGAGATTATCACAGTTCAAGTCAGTGAAGGACTGAAATCTCTTAGTCTATTAAAAGGGACAAATACTGAAATAACTGTTGTATATGGCACATAACTTTTAATTTTCTGTGGGTTTGTAATGGTTTTTGATGTTTTTGCTTAGGCTATACACATTATTATTTTCAGGTGTGGATTTTCAAATGAAAAGACTAATTGTTGATGGAGAACCTACAGTACTACAACTGTGGGACACAGCTGGGCAGGAGAGGTTAGTGATCTTCTTTGCTTATGAAATTTCAGTTGTTTAGTTTCTAGAAGACATTTGCCTTTTTTCATCTAGGTGAAAAAAATTCCACCAAATATTATATGGCCCTGTAGTAAGTAAGTCAGTATGGCCATATGTAAATGACTATAGACAAATGTGATTTTGTTCTGCTGAGACCCCAAGACAGGTGGAATGTTTATTTGTTGGCTTTGGTAATGCCTGATGTAATCTTTTCTCTTTGCTGAGAGAAATAGTTGAGGTTCACCACAGCATGAACTAATGAAATCTGAATGTTCCTCTCACAATCCAAAAAGGTGGAGCACTGCTTCCTCCATTTTCAGTCTTTTGCTTTCTTTGTCCTTACAAACTTGTATTTCTGAGCAGACTTTATCTTAGAGATTCCATTCCCTTCACCCTCCTCTCCTTTTCTTTCCTTGAAATTCCTGATCCTGATTTGCATTGTATTTAGTGTAGGAAAACTTCTTCCCAAAGACTTTAAAAAGACTTAAGGGCATAATTGTACAGATTGCTGAACATATATCCAAGGTTCTTCAGATTATTGTATAGAATTTCTTCAAAATCTTGTGATACCCTTACTTGAGAGCCATTACTTCTTTCCTGACAGCCTTTGGGGCTTATTAAAAGGTTAATCTAACACCTTGGAAGTCAATTCAATCTGTTCACTGACCAACCAAGATTTGTATTGGGCTGTATGTGTTTGCTTTTGCCTGATGATGTGAAGTAGGTAGTCAGAGGCCCAATAATTCTCCTCCCACATAATAAATTTGTGAACAATATTTTAATATAGAATGTAAATATCTTGTTGCTGTAGTTTAATTGTTCAATAGATTGTGTTATGTTAATGCCAAAGGTGACTGTAACTGATGAATTAATTTCTGGAATAAGTTTATTGTTTTTATGTTTTTTCAAATGTAGCAGAGTAACGCACTCAATTTATGAAATCATACGTAACTGAAAAAGCCTTCCCACCTAATCAAAAGTCCAGTGCAGAGGAGGTTATTTGTAATAGATACAATGTAGATAGTTTTGATGCAAAATGTTGATTGCTGTTTAGGATAAAATCCTGTTGATCCTTATTGAGATAGACCTGCATCAGCAGTTTTCAAGAACTACTTAAGAAAGAAACTATGAGAAAACTCATCTTGTAATAGGGAGAGAATTGTACTCAGTAGTGCAATAAAGTAATGCTGTGTTCTTAATGATGTTAAATTGTATTCTTTTTGATAGTGTGGCCTTTTGCAAATCTTTTTTTTTTCCAAAAGATTCCGAAGTATTGCTAAATCGTACTTCAGAAGAGCAGATGGTGTATTACTGCTGTATGATGTAACATGTGAAAAAAGCTTTCTTAATGTGCGAGAATGGGTGGATATGATCGAGGTAAGAACCTTAAGTATATATGACTTACAAACTATGTTTCACTGTGTTGTTAACCTTATTATTTAAAAAATTTGAATATCTGTATATTGGAATTAGCCAGACTGCAGGCTCTCATAGAAATAAAAGCTACATCGAAGTCCTAAATGTATCCTGAGAGTGTTAAAACTGATACATCTTTTGGTATAAAAGTGTATCATGTGATCACACTCTTCCTGTTCATTTCCTTTTGAAATTAACATAAGAGGCTGTTTCAGATAACCTCTTGTGGATTGCTTGAGTATTTCTTGGAGTCTCTGCATTTTAAACCAGCATGTTAGATTCTGTAAACTAGCTATCGTTCAAGTGAAATTTTCAGTATTTCTTTCTACTACTACATCTTGTGCGTTTGAGTACAAATTTGCATTTAATTAAAAGAGGTTTTCTCTCATACCAGGGATGTTTAATAGGAGGGAAAGTGATAAGAAAATCTTTAATTCATCTTCTTAAATCCATTTCTTGTAATCATGATAAAGGGGTTGGTCACTTTTCCCGTTATAGTTTTGTCATATACCATTTAGATTCAGTAACCACTTTCCATTAGATTAATTTAATACATTAAATTGCTTGTTGGGAAACAGGGCTTATGGGAATGGAAGCGCATCTTTGCAGGCAGAAGTTTAAGCTGGCTGCTTACATATCGGCTAGCTTATGAAAACTCAGCATGAATTTCATAATTTGTCATTTTTTGTGATAGTGTGAAACTTTTTTTTTTGTGGGAAGGATGCTAGTTACTTTTTTGTATTTTGAGTGTTCTGGCAATAAGAAAATAAAATCCACTTTACAGGATGCAACTCATGAGAATATTCCAATTATGATGGTGGGAAACAAAGCAGATCTTCGTCAAACTGTTACAGAACAAGGGCAAAAATGTGTACCTATAAATTATGGAGAAAAGCTGGCTATGGTAAGTCTACCTCTTCAGTGTGAAGTGGTCTTAAGAACTTTAATCTGAAAACTATGTGATATACTAGTAAGAAGTCATTTTCTGGTCATTTGTTGAAATCTAGTAATTAGGATCCTGGTTTGATGGTGTTTGCTGAGCTAAATCACATCTCAGTGTCTACTGAGCTGGACTTTGTTATTGGCTGGGATAGTCTTCTCAGTGTTTATGGTGAAAAAGTGGATAGACTAGGAGACTGAGTTTTTCTGCTGCCAAAGAGAAATTGCCAGTGCAAATATGAAACACACTAGTGAGCATATGAAGCTTTTTGCCTGGCTTGTGTCTGTCCAGTTTTGAATGGAATATTTTCATCTTCAAGAGACTATCTTGTATTCCTGCTATGTCTGCAGAAAGAAAGAAGGAACTCTGCTGTAAATAGAACTGTGGACAAGTTTTCTGTATGTATTTATATGGGGGGGGGGTAAGGGATGCATATATCCCATATTTTGCAGAAAAAAAAAAAAGTAGATTTTTTAGTGTCTTGAGTTGATGAGTGCTGGCATGATTGATTGCACTGGGGCAGATACCATGTCTGTTACTTCTAGAATGAAATTTCTGGTTAAGCTAGTATACCAGTGTGATGGGTTTGCCCTTTGGCTGGGGGCCAACTCACACACACCCGCTCACCCTGTTCCCTCCTC
>NW_010134221.1:6051-8815 GCF_000699245.1 Pterocles gutturalis | reverse complement strand
CCATCCCCCCCCCACCCCTGCTCTGAGGATAGGGGAGAGAATTAAAGGGGTAAAGGGAAAAAAGGACTCGTGGGTTGAGATAAGAACAATTTAACTGAACTATAATAATATTGAAAATAATACCATATACAAATATACAAATGAGTGATGCACAGTGATACTGCCCCCCTACCTGATGACCAAGGCTCAGCCTGTTCCTGGCTGACGATCCCAAAGCAGGGAGAGTGCCGAAACCGCACTCCTGGAACGGAGATAACAGTCCGAGTATCCCAGACCGAGAGCTGACCGGGGAGGTGGGGGGGGGGAAAGGCCTTGGGAGAGCGACCACCTGGAGCGAGGTGACCCAAAGCAAAAGAGAATTGGCACCAGAAGGGGCCGATCTCCTGGAGGGTCCTCACCTATACACTGGGTATGTTATGGAATAGATTATTGGCCACTTTGGTTCTCAATTCTGAACCTGAGATCAAATCCTGGGCTAGTAACTGGGGCTGTGCTCCCTTCCAGCTTCTCCTGTTTGCAGACAGACAGAGAAGCTGAAAGACCTTGGCAGCCATGTAAACATCACTTTTTATCAGCTTTCTTCTGAGCACAAATCCAAAACACAGCCACTTGCTAGCTATTATGAAGAAAGTTAACTCTATCTCAGCTTAACCCAGGACAACCAGATGCTGTAGTTTGTCAGCAGCTAACAAGCTGGATTCAGTGACCTGTCCTAGCAACTCTCTTCTTATTTTGCAGTCTTGCAGACAAGAAGATTAAATTTGGACATTAAGCCTCTGATGTGTTTTTTATTCAGTTTGTTAATTCAGAATATACTGAATATGAAAAATATACGATTAAAAAGCAATTAATGGTTTTTTCACATTACTGAAGTGAATATATTAGAGAACGGAGAGTACCAGAAAAAATCCTGTTCATTTAAATGTGTGTCATCTTTCTTTTTGTTATCGAGGAAAACATTGGTAGTTGAATATACATATTCAGATGGGAACCTTTTCAGATTAGTTGGCTTAACATTTTATTTTTACTCACAGACTTACAATGCACTGTTCTGTGAAACAAGTGCTAAAGATGGATCTAATATTGTAGAAGCAGTTCTTCATCTTGCTCGGTAAGTAGCCATGTTTCTGTTTTTGAATAAAAACATCTGAGTGTGTTTTATAAAAAGGACATCGTATGCGAATACACATACAAAGACACACATGTACTTTTAGAATTGTACCAACATCAAATTCAACAAGCAAAATTTAAAAAAGAATACCATATTAAAACTTTATAGATAAATGCAAGCCAAGATTTATTCTCAGTTTAATTAAGAAACATTTTTGCTTGCAAATATTACAAGACTGTCTCAATAATTAGTATTTAAATTAGAGCTCCATTATGGAGCTCCAATTTTAAAACCTGTTGGTGAACAAATTACATTTTTTAATGGTACATGGATTTATTTTCTTAATTCTTTCTTAAATTAATTTCAAATGTGTGTAATTCTGTGTATAATTAGTTCTTAATTCTTTCACATATATTAATATATATTCAGTTTTACTACTGACCATTGTAATCTCACGTATTTTCTTTGATGTCCTTTTCTCTAAATTATTTAAAAGATAGAAATTCTGATTGCTTCTTCACCTGGGACTTTCAAGAGCACTGTATTTCCAGGAAAACACATCTGTCAGAGGTGGAGCAAGAACATAGGCATATGCATAGGCATTTATTTGTCTGTCAGTGTCAAAGTGGAGTTAATTGCTGATTTGGTAAATAACTCATTTCCAAGAACCTAACCATGAATGCAGCAATGAATTATGAATTTAGAGAACTTAAATAGCACAGTTATATAACATTAGTCACAGCTGGAAATTATCTGTAATGTTTAAACCTGATAGCTTTTTTACACTGTTTCAAGAATTAAAAAAAAATGTTTTGACACTTGGAACCTCTCTTTTCAGAATCTCAGAAAAAAAAAACCCCAAATTTGGTATTTTTCTTAACAAGGTTCATGAATCCTCAAGTGGTCTAGACATTACCCAGAACCTCGGTCTTGAATGGTTGCAATTTCTTTACTCAAGGCTTAGTAATTTGTATTCTTTGAAAGAAGCATTTCATATTGAAATAACAACTTCTACATAAACATTTCATTAGACTTATAAACATTGCTTACAGACTTATGTATTACCACTTTGTAGTGTTCCTTTCTGCCACCATTATGTTGAATAATGCAGTGTTTGAGAGGAACTTGATGAATTTATTCTACTAATATGGGGAGGACTTAAATTATTTTTTAGATATATATAAAAGCAAGAAATTTTAGAGCTGGCTTTTGACATTGTATGAGGCCCATAGTAAGAGTACAGATCAATAGTCATGCATACAGAACTTTTAGGTCTACATTTACAATAAAAAAATCCACCAATGTGTGTTTTTCCTCTGAGGGTAAATTCATACTTTGGAGTTACTTGGTTTTATACTTTCATCTGTGAACATATTCTGTTTCTATGGTAATATACCAAAGCAAACAAATTAAAGAAAAATTATCAAAAGGACAGGGAAAACAGAACATTATGGAGTTAGTACATATTAGAAATTATTATATTTCTATCAATAAATATTATTTGTATAGAAATTTTGATATTATTTCCAAAGTAGAAACTTATGAGACGTGATTCTGTGCACTAAAGCCCATAGTTTAACCATGCAATAGATAAGGGTGAGCTCAGTAAGATGTACTGGGAGAAACAGAACACTGGACGTGGATAGAAATACA
>NW_010134221.1:0-6020 GCF_000699245.1 Pterocles gutturalis | reverse complement strand
TTTTTTTTTTTTTTTTGTTTTTTTTTTTTTTTTTTTTTTTTTCCCCAGTGAAGTGCGGAAACGAAGTGATAATCGAGATGATACAAGGTCGGTAACCAGCCTCTCTGGGACACCTGTCAAAAAATCAGCGCTCACGAAAAACTGTTGCAATGTTTAAGTGGCGGTACTTTTCCTGACCTAAATAACTTGTGTATTTAAAAAAAATATGAAGGATTTCAATAATGTATTCTTTTTATTGGGGATTTATACATTTGTGTATTTAGAAATTGCATGTCATCTTAAAAATCCAGACTCTACTTTCTACTCATTCATATTTGTGCACTTGCTTTGCCCCATAGCCTCTGGTTTCACTTTTTCTCAAGTAACGCAAGTCAATGAAGTGAACTCAGAATCAATGTTACAGTAGTCACTCCATACAATATTGCAATATATTGCATCTTCTTTACCTGCTTGTTTCTTTATGGGCTCAATATTTCTTTTATACAGAACATGATACTATCATATATCATTCATAGGAAAAGAAAAAATTATAACTTCAATTAATGTAATATTTTTTTGCTCATGTCTGCTTACCTAGTTTTTTGAAGGCCTTAAATTATGTGTTGATGAAACATTTCCCAAGAAAACTCCAAACCATGAAAAGGTTGCCTAGATCCAGGTAAACCTTAAGTTCAGGGCATGAAGCAGAATGGTCTCTGTTGGGAAAAGACGGTGGCAGGTGCATGAGGTTCTGGTGTAATTTTGCAAAAGTTAGTGAGTTAGAATTTATTTAATTTTGAGAGTTGGGGTTTGATTCAGAACGGAGTAGACTCTGCATCTGATCCTACATGGCTCAGAAGAGAAAGGAACACTTGTGTGAACCGTTGCTATTCAGAATTGCGGAGAGACTATAATACCTGTGATAGGTAGGATTACTGAGATGAATGAACGATCCAATATCTGACTGTTTAGACTAGATCATTATTAGTGTTATACAGAGATACGGGTTGTAGTTTTTCTCTTGTTTTTCAAATGTCTTCCATTCAGACCCAAATTGGGGGATTGTAATAGTGCAGAGGAGTCTGTTTTAATGGATATGCTTTATGCATTTTTGAAGTTTTAAACCTGCAGGTGAAAGAATTACTGCATATGCACAAGCATCTGTATAAATCGTTCATTAAAAGAAGTCCCTGAAATGAACAGCAACCACTTACCTTAATGAGAATTCCTTTGCCTGATTTTGGGAGAATCCTGAAAAACTCACCAGTGCATGATAGCTTTAGGTGTCAGCATCCCTAAAAAAAAATGAGTTGTTATTGCTTATAATAGTTACCAACAGTCCTAGAGTGTAATAGAAATTGTAGGTATTTCTGTGATTAACAATAATGATCTGATCCTTCTCAGATTTCACTAATTTTCATGGGAATGGGATAGGACCCCTTCAGAGCCAGCAAACAGTTTCAGTTTTTTCTGTGTATATTAGAACATCTCCAGGCTGAAACCTAGCTTAGTAAATCAACCTTGGATAGAGTTTTATGGACTGACTGGAAACCCATATAACTAGCAGCTGTTACTGCATTTTATCAGCATTATATTTGAACACTGTATAGCCTGTGCAGTGTTGTCAGTTTTATAAAACATGAAATTCTCAGAAACAGGATTGTTCATAATTTAAAAAAAATAGTTTTAAAGTAGGAAGAGCAGCATTTTTAGGCATCCTTTCAAACCTCTAGATCAGAGCAGCTAATCCTCAGGCAACTATCCAAAAGCTTATTCTTAACAAGACAGAAATCTAGTGCCAGAAGTAATAAGACATTTTATTTCACTGTATTGTACTTAATCCTTAGAAGAAAAACTATGATTGGTGTCCTTTTTGAACTACTAAGTGAATCTTTAAACACTACCTTGTTCCATGCAGGAGACATTAGGGTTCTAGCATCTTCTCACCCGGCAGTACAAGAGGCCTTGCTGTAGTCCTGAGACTTATCTCATTATGCAGGTGTACCAGGATTATGCCTGGTCACACATGTATTGTTTACTATTAACCCTGTATTATGTAAGCAAGAAAATTACAGCTGTAATTAGCTTCTTTGAGGAGAAAACCACAATGGGAAACACTCTTTGTCAGGGAGTGTAGTGAGAGGACAAGGGGTAATGGTTATAAACTGAAAGAGGGCAGATTTAGATTAGATATTAGGAAAAAGTTTTTCACTGTGAGGGTGGTGAGGCACTGGAACAGGTTGCCCAGGGAAGCTGTGGATGCCCCATCCCTGGAGGTGTTCAAGGCCAGGCTGGATGAGGCTTTGAGCAACCTGGTCTAGTGGGAGGTGTCCCTGCCCACAGCAGGAGGATTGGAACCAGGTGATCTTTAAGGTCCTTTCCAACCCAAACCATTCTATGATTAACTGAGCACAATGACGGGGGCCTCTTCTGTGTTCTTTGTTTGTAAAAGCTCCTCTCTTTCTCTGAAATGGTGAAATGGAAGTAGAATTATTATTGGTTGTATTTGCAAATAGTTCTTTCTGCAGCACTGGGGAGGAGAGAGGGAGATGATCCATTTCTTGGTTTCTGAAGTGTAAGCTTTCAACATGTAGGTGTTCGCGTTTTCTCAGGATGAGGTCATGACTGCAAGCTGTTACATTCCAAAATATTGCTTCTTCGGTGTTACTAATTTCTGTTAACTTATAGGACTTAGGCTGAGGCTCAGTGTTTTGTGTGTGCCTCTTAAACCACAATGTTTGACCAGCTCTGTGGTCTTGGCCTGCCGTAAATGTAGTGCAATACATTTGCCTAAACCTTGTTGACAGACCTACATGAGTAAAACATTTTGGGTGGATATAGAGAATCACATGAAGTTGTTTGCAAGAAGGATTTCTGGAAGTGGTTTTGTCCACCCTCCCAAGCACCCAATCAGAGATGGAGTGTTGCCAGCCCTAGATCAGGTTAGCTGTGGGTTTGGCTAGCCAGGCTGTGAAAATCCCCAAAGACAGAGATACCACCACCATTCTTGGCAACCTGTTCCTGTGCTCATACTCCCCATCTGGATAAAAATTTCTCTCCATGTCCAAAATTGGTTTCCCAAGTGGCTACAAACTTGTAGCCATTTTGCTTCATTGTATCATCTCCTGCTACCAAGAAGCGTTTGGCTGACATCTTGGTAACTCCCCTTTCAGTACCTGTAGGCTATTAGATCCCCCTTGGCCTGCTCTTCACCAGTATAATAATATCTTGAGGTACCTCTTGCAAATGTGGGTTCCACATCCCAGAGTTAGCAGTGTGCATGCATATGCAGTAATTGCTTTCATGTATAAGATTCTTATCATACAGAGAGAGCCATGTGAATGTAGAGAGCTTGGTTGAAGGATGTGAGTTCAGGGACCTACCTTCGCAGCTATTTTTTTCTCTCTGCGGGATTGGGCCATTGATATTTTAGGTACTTTTGTTTGTTTGTTTATTTTAATGACCAAAATATCTCTTGAGTTATTTGGCCAAATTATATAAACTGAAACACTTTTTTAAAGCTCTGTGATTTTTGTGTGTCATGTAAAGTAACTTTAGTTTGAAGCAGTGTTGTTTTTTAAATAAGATTCAGGGTTGGAAACTGTTAACGAAGTTTTACCTTGGAGTAGTTATGGTCAATGTATAAATTACCAAAAAGCACTACCAAATGGGGATATAGCTCTAGCTCACTTGGAACTAGTTTTAGGAATCCTGTGATGATCAGCTCCATCAAGTCTGAATATTCACATAATGCCATCTAGAATTCATGTTAAAGCAAAAGAACTTGGGAAAAAATTATTTAAACTTAGAAATTAAAGCATGTATTTATACATGGAAATAATGAATATATAGTTTTATGTTTTTTTAGGAAACATGAGCTTTATGCTCTGGTATGGTTGCACTATTGTACTTTGAATATTTTTATGGTTTTGTTTAGTACATGAGAACTATTCATTTAATCGCACAAAGTTGGTTTTTTTAGTTAGTGGATGCGTTCCCTTAAGACTCATATTTATTTGAAAAGGAAAGGCCTTTCATGTTTTTCCTCATCTGTAAATAAATTCTTTTTTTTTTTCAGTTGACATGGAAGTATTATTTTGTCCTGTATGTTTTTGACCCTTTTTAATTGTGACATAGTACATGTTTCGCAGGCAATAATTTCTGTGAGATGCTCTGAAAATGTTTTGATCACATAAGTTCTTGTAACCACTTTGTACCTGTTTGTCATACATTAGTGGCATAATAAGACAAGCTGCAGCTTCTTTTAATTGTTCTTAGAAGTACTGTTATGGGCTAACATGGTTGAAGTATTTTTTTTGTAATTATTTTTGTATTGACTACAAAATTCTCTATTATTTTAGGGAAAATTAGTTACAATTTTACACCTGTATAGCCTGTTAAAATGTGTTCTGAGGAAAACATCTACAGGCCACTCCTACAGGGAGCATCATGTAGATGTGCACCCATGGAGATGCCCAATTAAGCTAATAGGTTCTGTGCTAGTACAGGGAATCTGTTCATATATAGATCCTTTAAAAGAGTTTTTCTTTCTTGCCCCATCCACTGCTGTACAATAATGCTAGGTAACTTTTTAGGGGGAAAAGATATCAGTGGAAGATCCCTAATTCATAAACCAAAGGGAAATATTTATTCATGTAGTCAATGCACTTTATTATATTACAAAGAAACCTACTTGCAAGATGTTTCTGACTGTATTAGGTAATTAAATGGTCCGATGTCTTATGTGCAGTTCAAATGCCCTTTACTACTACCCCTGTTAGATTTGATGTAGCACGTAATGCTATCCCTCTGACCCTGTCCAGGCTACTTATGGATTGAAAAAGCTTTATACACAACAGCTGTTTTAGTATTTCTCCCATGCTATATTACTGTCAGGCCTAATCCTTTCTTCTTGGTATCCTTAGGACCCTTAGGACTGGTAACATCAATATTCATTATTTGTCTTTTTTTTTTTTTCACATATTTTGTCGTGTGACAAAACTTTTCTTATGGTAAAAGAAAATTTGACTCGTGGAATGTAGTTCAAATGTGTTACTCAGTTTGTAAAAAGAAGTCCTTTTTCTACAATTTGTGCTTTTTGACTTATGGCTATTGATAGCTGGGTTTATAGGAAATTAATCATTAGGTGACTGAGTAACAAGTAAACCCAAACTGTGAGGGCTTCCCTCTGACTATAAGCGAAGTATTTAAAATAGAAGTGTATTTTCACAATTGTATGAGGAAGAAAATAATGCCAATTGCATGTGCAGCTTTTAATAAAATCTGTGTATTATATAAATAAGGATCTCAATTGAGAAAACTTTTGAAACTTTAATTTATACTGTTTACAGATAAAACTGTGGTGTTCATGTGGTTTGTTCCTCAAAACTACAGATCACTACATTCACTGTGATTTTGTACATATGTTTAAAAATACACATTCCCTGTGTTAGAAATTGCTGTATAATAAAATATGATTCAACAGCCATTTTTCCTCTGTGTATTTTCTTTTTGTCAGTGCTCATGAGAAGCAGTTCACTGTAGCATCTGTGACCTGTCAGCTTAATGTTGTTAGGGTTCACCAATTTCTGTGGCCAACAGCATATAAGAGTGATGCAGCTACTGGTATCTCTGTGTGCCTCCAACTTCTTAGCCTCAATGAATAGTCATCAGTTTACATCTGAGCTGCGAGATGTCCCTCACTGTGAGTCCTGAGTAAGTCTTGAAATTATGCTGCTGTATCTGTTTACAGAAATGCTTTAGCCACTCTGTCTCGAACCACTAATATGTGATATTGGTAGGGTGAGAAAGAGAAGTCAAAAATAACCAAAAGTAGTAGGCATATTGCAGTTATGCTCTATATAGGGCTCTAGACCTCAAACAGAAAATATTCAGGGGTTGAAATGTCAAAGAAAAAACTGCCCCAAAACCCAAATTAAAAGCTGTTTTGGGTAAAATTGGCAACTTTAAATGCTATCATAAAATCACAGATCCATTTAAGTTGGAAAACAACACAACCCTTTGAGTGCGGCCGTCTAGCC
>NW_010134220.1:0-336 GCF_000699245.1 Pterocles gutturalis | reverse complement strand
CTGAACCGATGACATTCGTCCAGTAAGCCATTAAGAAATGTCAGCTGCCTCAATAATGTTCACAGGTAGTTGGACAAGTATTTCCCTGCTGCCAGGAGTGCTGTTGCCGGTTTCCCTCGCGTGGCCTTATCGATGCCGCTCCAACGGGCGACTCATGTTTTTCATGCTGCTGACCCGTGGGTTACTCTGCCACCCATCCCCAGCTGAGCTGTCCCTGTCCCCTCCCCAGGGACCTGCCTGGGCCCCGGCCCTGCCGCACCCCCACTTGTGCTCCTGCAAGAAGCAATCCAAAATCAACACCCTGTGTTTTTTCATTCTTCATTTCTTTCATGCTTT
>NW_010134219.1:0-481 GCF_000699245.1 Pterocles gutturalis | reverse complement strand
GCACAAAGCCATTACTTAAAAGGAAAAAAAGAAATGTGAAAACAAAAAGCATTCGGTGATGACAAGAGGCAGCTCTTTAAAAATAAGCTTTTAAAGGCAGGTCCTTCATTCACTGAAGATCTTAGCTCTGTGTGATGAGACTTTGTAGTTAAAGCCGCTGCCTTTGTAGTTAAAGATGGCACACTCAACAGCCCACGGCACTTCAGCACTTCTGAATATCTATATTCTGTACCATTTCATACAAAAGACTAATGTAGTTGCTGCAGCCTTATTAATTTTCTGATTTCTTTTTCCCTCACTTAACTATAGAAAAACATTTTGTTATCCCTTTTTGGTTGTTTATTCAATTTATCACGTATAGTCCCAACTTTATCTTTGTTAGCTCAGCGTTCATTCAGAGCTCTAAGATACTCTCAGGAAGAAATATAAATTACACTTTTCTTTTTGACAGTAGGAGAAATGGCCAGGGAGTGAACCTCAG
>NW_010134218.1:0-12159 GCF_000699245.1 Pterocles gutturalis | reverse complement strand
CTGTGATTCTGTGATTCTGTGAAATGGATAAATGCCTCATCCTTAAATTTGCTTGAAAATCTGGACAATGTGAAAGGAGTGGTACTGTCAGTCACTGTATCTGTTGTGCAAACTAACCCAGCTGATTTTGCATCAAAGTAGATGAGGAAGTATTCTCACAAGCCTTCCCACCAATGCAACTAAGTGGATAATGATCTCTGGTTACCAGCCAGTAACAAAATGCTGATAACATCAACCACCACAGCTTAAAGAAGACATCACACTACGCCTTCATGAAATATAGAGTAATTCAGGTTAGAAGGGACCTCTGGAGGTCATCTGGTCCAACCTATACCGAAAGCACGTCCAGTTAGGACATATTGCTCAGGATCATGTCCAGGCAAGATTTTAAGATCTCTGACCTCCTCTGGGCCCCTGTTACAATTTTTTATTTACCGTCACAATTAATAGTTCTTTCCAAATATCTAATTAGAAATTACCTTGCAAATTTTGCCTACTGCCTCTTGTCCTAGCCCTGGGCACCATGGAAAAGACTCTCTCTTTTCCCTACCCCTCCGCATTTAAGTAGTTGCAACCAGCAGTAAAATCCCCCTGAGCCTTCTCTTCTCTAGGCTAAGCAGACCCAGCCCTCAGCTTCTCCTTGTACCTCACATGCTCCAGACCAACCCCACCCTGAAAGCCAGCCCTCCTTGGGGCTTCCTTCTTGTACAAAGTCACCTTTTTGCTGACTATTTTAGATAATTGCATATTTTGCATAAATTATGGCTAAATAAATAAATTAAGCATATTAAAAGCGGCTTTTAATAGACCTTGCTTTATTTCTTTCGTTCGATGTGCTTTTAAGAACCTACTTTCATCGCCTTGTCTAATTAGACAAGAAGCAGTATAACAATGGCTCCTATTATGGAGCCATTTTTCTCGTCACAGAGATCTACTTATTAAAGTAACCTCATCTATTTCTACTATTTCCCAAAAGTCTTGAAAGGTCTGAGTTTGTCCAAATGCTGTTAGTTTTGAAAATACTTTAACTGTCCAAGACAAGTCTTTAAGATTCTAGCCCCAAATAAGTCTTAAAATGGTATTTGTACAGTCTGTTTTGGGATTTGTACATAATAATGCTACTATGAGCTTCCCTACATCCCAGTCTTCCTCTGTTTGCACTGACCAAACAGCAAAATAGCAGTTGAAGATAGAAATTACTTTTTCTACATCTTAGTAAAAAAAATAAATTAATTTCAGCTAGAGGAAAGTATAAGTTAATTACATCCTGAGCATCAGGAAACAATTAACAACTTTCTATTATATTACCCTGATTTCTAAGCTATACAATTATATGCTACTGCAGAAGAGGATGTGTGATTATCAAGAGAAAGATCTTTTCTGCAAAAAAATGAAAGGAAATTGTTCCACCACAGACAATCAGTTCTATAAATAATTCTTAGCTAATACATTTTCAGAAGTAATTTCCATTATTTACAATCCTACCCTTGAGTGACGTGTTGGCCATGTGTTGTCAGATTCTCCTCCCAAAGAGGATGAACGTAAGTGCTGGACTCTTGTTTCCTCAGACAACCACTCACAACCTCAGCTTCCTGGGAATATTCCACAATACTCATTGTAATTAAATTTAAAAACATTGTTTTAATGAACCATATTGTAATTATGCCTTGTGTTTGGTTTGCTGCTTAAATCAGAGCTGAGAATGGCTTGTGAAAACACAGAGGAATAGACAGACTTGCTCTCAGCAGACCCAACGCTTTGAAGACATGAGTAACAATGAGAAGAGTAACACAGGAACACTTCTTTTTAACTCCTGCCAATAAAATCAGTTGGCCCAATATGCAGAAAAGTGGTGCAAACACAGAGCCAGCAGATTGTACAACAGCTCAGCTGAACACTAATGGAAACGTTACAGCAATAGACCCATTTTGGCAAAGGCCCTTAGTGTGAGAAGCAATGAAACAAAGCCACGTAAACCTCCACAACTCCACGTCAAAGGCCACTGTGCTAGATGGCAGCTGTGTTACTGGGAATGAAGGAATCTTCCCAAACCATGTGGAGTATATAAGATCCATAAAGGATAAATACGATAGTGTTAGTGCTGCTTATCAGTGGAAGAACTTTTGTCTCTGTAGAATCCTCCTCCAATGCACCCCCAGGACAGCTATACCTATCCCCTAGAAAGTTCAAGTTCTGTTCCAAGTTCTTCTTCTCTACTATCTTACACCTCAAGGCTTCTTCTGTCCACTGTCTGTGACAAACATAATTTTGTCTGGCTCTTATCTAGCTGGAATGCTCTTGGAAAGACAGTTTCCACAGCTCTTGGTCTCAATAACATTGCCCACCTCCCTGATTTGTTCCACTGCCTCCTCCTATTCTGTCACATCAAACACAGTATTACTCTTCACTTTCAAGATCCCACCTTTGCTGTCACCATCTCTCAGGTGCTGTTGGCTTTTGCTCTGACCAGCCATTTAGTTCCAGTTTTGCCATTTGGTTTTACATCTCCAGGCAAGGATCTTTGTGCTTGCTGCCTTAATACAGAGGAGGCACCTCACCCAAACAGCCATGGAGCTGTCTGGATGTAGTCCCCCAAATCCTGTCCAGCATTGCCAAGATCTCTACCGAACACCTGACATCTAAACAGGGGTTGGGCAGGGGAAGAACAGATGAACAGGGTAAGAAGGGGCTCCTGGACTGGCACAGCTATACTTTATCATCAGGGTTTGACTCCTTGAGAACCCAATCTCACTTTGGGGGCCCCCAGTAAAAGGAGGGTCTGTGGAGCTCCTCACCCCCTGACACCAGGCCAGCTGACCTTATCCCTTACACTGTCATTGGTGCTAGTTTGACACGATGGTAACCCAGCTGAGCTCCCCAAACTGCTCACCGCGGGGTCAGACACGCACCAGTGTAGGTGCACCAGGCCAAGTAGCTGCAACCTCAGTCCACGAAAGCTGGGCTGCCCTTTTCTGCAGCAGCAGCAGCAGCAGCTGGACACATCACCTCAACACTGCTGTAAAACCCACAGCATGACCTACAGTCCCCTGGTTCTCCACAGAAACCAGAAAACTCTCATGTGCCTGCAAATCCCTGTGACCCAGCTGTGGTAGCCCATGTCATTACCCACACGATTGCAAGGAAATGGAAAATTATGGCCTTGTTATGTGAAAATCAGCTTCTATATTTGCTCTGAATCAGCAAGCCCAATCAGGCATATTTTTTAATTCTTCATAAACACACCTTTGAGATCTGACTGCAATTACTGGATTGAGGCACTGTTAAGAAGCAAACTATGAAGACTGTAAAATCACAAGGTTTACAATTAAAGCAGGGGGTTGCATCCAGAAGTAGTGCTGTCACGTTGGTAGCACTGTGATGCGCTGGTCATATAAATTACATAGTACACATTTCAAAACATATGAAATGCCAATATTTGTCTCTATTCATGCACAATGCCCTGACAAGAGTGCAGAAGGTAAAAACCTTGAAAGACAAATAATCCAGGCAAACTGCAAACACAGTTTCTGTTCCTATCTGGTAACAACATGTGCATTGAGCATTTAAACTCAAGATGACTGTTATAGCCTGGCTTCTACTGGAGTCTGCAATTTTTTAATGGGAATCCAGCAAATGTTTGAGCCACGTTGAGTTTAGGCAAATGAAGCACTGGGGGAGTGGTCAGGCAAAGCCAGCAGGGGCTGCTGCCACTGTTCCTTCTCTCCACCCTTGACCATGCCTTTCTGCTGACTTCTTCACCCCAGTGCTGGCACTGGTCTGACCTCATGCTGAGCCTGTTTAGAAAGTTAAATTTTTCTTATTTGGCTTCAGCTGCTTTAGTTCCCTGACCTTCTTATCCCAGATGAACTTGCAGTGCAAAGTGCAAGGGAAGAGGTAAGAGCAGGGCGTGAGCAGCCTGCAGTTAGGTCTGCTGCATCAGAAAACCACAGCCTTAAACCGTAGCTCAGTGACATGGGGTAAGCCAGCACCCATTTCTCCCCCTTGCATACTTCTTCAGAGAAAGCTTTTATGTGGTCATGCGGTAAATCATGCGTAAAACTGACCTAGCTGAAATACCAGCCATTCAAAAGCCCTGCTGATACCTTCCCCAGTGCAGGGCACAGAATGGTGATGGTCCAGAGATGCTTAAGCCAGTCCAAAGGAGGGGAAGCCCAGAGGACGCAACCAGGAGGCAGAAACACCTGTGTCAGTGTGGGTACGGAAAGAGAGGACTGCTGCTGTCAGTGGCTGCTGCAAGTTTTAGCCATCCAAACTGTTAGCCCCTCTCCATTTCTCTAGCTCCAGCCATGCCTGGATCCCTGGGTAGCTGTACTATGATGAAGAGCCCAGCTGAGGAACAGAGAAACAGACCTAACAGAAGCAGCCCTGCCTGCTGATCACTACCTGAGAGGCTCCTTTGGCTTCACAGGTTTCTCCAAAGCCTGAGTAAGCCTGTGACACAGTCTGTGGGCTAATCTTTTCCCTTTTTCCATGTTTCCATGCAACTCAGTGCTTCAGAGTTTTCAAAAAACAAAGGAGCAAGATTGCACATTATTTTACTAGCACTCCTGCTATATAGCACTCTCCTAGCAGTTTCGGTTTAAATATTTTATTTTTCTTTAACTCTGAGATCAGTTTTATTCTTTCTGCTGCAAGGAACAATATTCACAATACAGTCATTTCTCCTTGAGGCCACAGGAGAAACATGAGATGCAAGGGAAAGGTCAAATCTCCAGTTAAAAAAAAGAAATTCTAAGTCATAAGTGCTGTTGATATTTATGAAATTGATTAAAAATCCCTTCTCAGCTTTCCTTCTGATAGCTGGTAGAGGAAAACTGCCTTTGGAAATCTGTTGCTCCATTGCAGTCCAGTCTTTGAGCAACCTGGTCTAGTGGAGGGTGTCCCTGCCCCTGGCAGGGGGGTTGGAACCTGATGATCTTTAAGGTCCCTTCTAACCCAAACCTTTCTATGATTCTATGATTCTATGATTCTATGATTGTATTATAATACAAATAGTCTTGGTCAAATTAGTGTAACTAAGAACCCTTGGGAGCCTCTGTTCAAATAGGTTTAAGATGTATTTAATTCCAGTGGTTTATACATTAAAATGTTTTAAAATATATGGTTTATATACCCTGCTCTTGCTTAGGAAAAAAACCAACAACAAGCCATGACTAACATGTGAAGTGCATCCTTCACTCAACGAACGCCAGTGGCTCTGGAGAGACCTGAAGCTTTGCAGTTTCTGTTGTTATTAACCTTCAGAGCCTCGATGCAGTATTTCTTCAGGGACCAGGTACACAAACCAGACAGACATTTTGCTTCTTATCTAGCCTTTCATCCCCTTTGCCAGTTCTTCATCAGTTTAATCTCTTGCCACAAAGGTTTATTTTGAGGAGATGACTATTCAGCCCTGGTCTTGAACACAGGAAAAAAAGTGTCTTTCAGTTAGCAGAAGGACTCACACAAGTCTGCGGTGGCAGGAAGACAGAGGCAAGAGTTAACACAACCACAATACAAGGGTTACAAAAACAAAAAGCAGAATAAGTGTTAAGAAAGGTAGAAGAGCCCAGACCCTCCGGAGGGAATGTTTGTCTCTGAGAGGAGACCCTACGCCAAGAGCCAAGCCAGCCTGGACACTTGGTGGCGGGGATGAGGAAGTCTATGTCAGGAACTCAGCTGGACTGCAGAGAGGCTTGTTTGCTGCTGTCGCAACATCCTTCACTTTCTTAAGTTTTATATTACAGAAAGCACTGAAATTCTTTAAAGCTTATACTTCAAAAAGTACTCATGTCAACAGACACAAGAAATACCTCAATTAAAATGAGATGCACTGATTCCTCCCTAGTCCTTGTCCATTTATCCAGTACTGAAAGCTGGTTCCCCTCCCTCCTGGCTTCAGCCTGGTCTCTCATTCTACAGACATGTCTGTGGAGGGAGAAAAGGGCAGATCCTTTCCTGAACACGGTACCCAGAGCTCCCCACCTGCCCCAGCACACACAGGATCACTTCTATATCTCCACACTTGGGAGGTATTTCTCTCTGCACTTTTGGGATGCCACTCTTGGGCTTGGTGTCTGACCTCCCAAACCAGAAATCCCAATCCCGACACAGTCCCACTTCGGTTCCCCAAGTTTGGCAGCTTCACACAGACCCTCCCTCGCTGACCAGAGCCCACTACTGCTGCAAGAAACCACTACCCATTGCAGCCAAGATTTGTGTCGCAAGGACTTTATTTTTCTTCAGAGCATACAGTGCCTATCCCTGCCAGAACCTGACAAATAGTTCAAATTCCTAGGTGCTATTGCTACACAAATAGTAAACAATAATGAGAAGTTAACAGGAGGACTTCTCTGTCATGGTGCCAGCCTGTGGCCACTGCCCCCACCGGCACAGGGGCTAACTGCTTTCGGCCCATTAATTCTGCCTTCCCTGCACGAGCATCAACATCAAAACAGTTTTCTTCACCTGTTCATGGGCAGCTCTTCTGATGCTAAACTAAATAAAAAGTATTCTTGCACATACTGCACACATCCAGGATCCTTCTCTTGCCTGCTGATCTCTACTAACCTGAGACAAAAGTTAATAATTGACTCCATCTGGAATGGAATACATAAAATATACAGCACAAACCACTCATACAACATCCGCCTTCTATACGTAGCGAAAGAGTGATTGGTATTTGTACATGCGTTGTTAACTACTTGATCTCCGAGCTGTGCTTGAGGAAAACTGCTGATGTGAATGACTAAATTATTAAAAGGCGTAGCTTAAAGGAAAGAACTGAGCAAACAAAACCCTTACATCTTGATTTCTAGAAATTGTCAATAGCCACAAAGAACGTGAGAAACTGAGATTCCTGGCCCAGGAATCACATACATATACGCACACATATATATATGTGGCATGCATGCATGCTTATATATACATATGGGACTTGATGTCATTAAAATTACTACAAACAGCTGAGACTGAAACACATGAGAAGGTGCATCAAGTATCACAGATTCTAGAAAAAAATATCATAAATTTGAGAAACACATGCTTTTTATAAAATTAAAATAATTTATATTAATTAAACTATATCACTGAAAGTGTTAGCAGGAAACTTCTTGATTTCAGAGCACTTTCTTTTGCAGCTTTAACAACCTTCACCTTCAAATCTTTTCTTTCAGTGTATTACTCTGGTGGAACCTCACAGAGAAGATTGCCAATTTTTTGGTTGCTTGATTTTGGAAAAGAAATTAATGAAAGTGAAATTATTTGGACAGAGAGTTCTGGAGCACCCTGTTCCACTGAAATCTGATGACTAGAACCTCCTGTGTCCTATCTGCCCTGAAGAAGTCAACAGACAAGAGCTTTCTCAAGTCAGACAACTGAAAACTATTTTTTTCAGGGTTACTTTTGAGCCCGATCAGTAGCTCTTGTCTAAGGGAAATGCAACCACTGGTGAAGAACGAAGGAGGTTGCAAGTACATGGTGTAGGATGGAAAAGCACAGCAGCCCTTCAGGTGGAAATACAATATTAGATTGGCTTATGGAGATCACAAAATCTCATTTGAATGAATTCGGTCTCCAAAAATGGCATATACATTTGTTTACTATCTGAAGATTGGTAAGAACCTGACTTGAGAGGAATTCACCTCCAGACAATTCTGTATCCTAAATATTTACATTCCTTTTAGTGTATAAGCTTGCAGAGTTGTAGTAGCACATCACTAGAGTGTTAATATACTTTCAAACACAGTTGTAGCATTTAATTATGTAACTATATGGTTAATATATGTCTATGTCATAGCAACACATTAACACTGAGGCTCTCTTGATTACATTTCTCTAGGAACTGGGTTCTTTGCACCTCAGTGCCAGTGAACTTTTGAACCATACCACTGTGAAAAAGGTTGACTATTACTGCAAATAAGAAAAAAATGTATGGACCTATAGGTGCTATCATCCCTCAGAAGTTAATGACTCTGAAAGTTATGCACTCTAATACATTAAGGAATTTTCTTAAAGTGATAATCTTCCTTGAGACCTTTGGAAGACCAGTGAAAACTGGACTTGACTTTACTTGACTTGCAGCTTCAAAATGTACAGCTGTTTACCATGTAAAAGCCCTTTTGTAAGATGAAACCCATACAAACCTTGATAAGAAGGCAAACAAATTTCTGTTGAACCACATCTTGCATTTTGTCTCTTCCAAAAGAAAGGAAAATCACTATGAAACATGCTTCCTATTTTCCTAAGCAGAAAGAAAGAACTATCCTATCAAAATCACTGGCTCATCTAACTGAAGTTTCCTAATTACTTACTCAACTCTTTCACAGAAGCGTGAACCAGGAAATTTTTTGCGTCTTGTAAAGAGGTATCCAAAGGTCTGCAGAGACATTAAATGTCATTCAGGTTTCACCTACTACAAAGAACTGGACTACATATGCAATGGCAATTTCTGATTTAAAAAAAAAAAAAAAAAAAAAAAGGTGCTCTTTTAATATTGCTGGTTGGTCAGCCGAACCCTGAAGACATCCTGAATGACTAGGCACTTTTTCTGCAAGAAATCAGGGACTCTTGGAAGATATACCAGATTTCAGCAACAGTTTGGCATCAAGAAACAATTAGCAGACAAGGAAGATTTCAGACAACCCGACCTGTAAGACAGGCAGCCAGCACGGATATCAAAACACGCCCATTGAAACTGCTTCTGGTTGCCAGAGGCAAGATCACCTCTAACCAAGTTAATGCTCAAACCCAGGCAGAGAGACTTTAATCCTTCTGCCAAACAGCGCTGAAATGGGCACAACCTGTTGCCTTTGACCAGGAGGGAAATGAGCTTGGAATTGCTCTGCTTCCACTAAAACTCTTACCAACTTCAGCAGTGCTGTTATACATTCCCGTTATGATGCTCCCAGCAACAACCACCCAAAGCAGCAAGGCTCTGACACCTTCCTCCATGCACACCCACCCACGCCGAGGAAGCTCGGGGACATTCTCCTCCCCAGGGCTGCCCCCAGGCAGGTGTTTGCAGGCAGGGATGCGGTGGGGTGGAGGCTTCAAAGGCTCTCCCAGTCCCAAGGAAGCTGAAAGCCCTGTGATCCTCTCAAGCACAGCTCGCAGGTTCTCCAGGAGTAAGGTCCATACTCATGCCTTGTAACTTACGGAGCCTTTTAAGGGCAGTTCTGTTGCAGCCATCCTCAAAACAGCTCACCACAGAACAGTTATAGGGTCTCTGAAACTGCAACAGCCCAGAGGGAAGAGCTGGTGTTTCAGGGGGGTTGGAGCTGTCAGACAGCCAGAGCCCCAGCAGTCCATCCTTGCAGGGCTGCTGGTGCTGGAGAGCCCACTGACAGATGGTGCCCACCCCAGCTCTTGCCCCGCCCTTCCCAGTGTTCTGCATGGCAGAGAGAAGCTGTCAAAGGATCTGTCCTCAAGTGCCATACTGCTGAGATCTTCAGCTTTGCTTCATGGCTTTCAGCCTGATAATTGAAAGGCTCATCAAGAGCCAAATTTCAGAAGTCCTCACTTCAAAAATGTTTTTATTAACCAAAATTAAGAGTTAGGTATTCACTTCAACAGCTACAGGGTATAGAGGACACTATTGGATGTGAAAATTTGCCATGTTAGCTAAAATATAGATCAAGAATCTGCTTCTTTTTCCATAAATCACCCACCCAAGGACCAGGATTTACATCATGACCTTATGTCCCACTAGCTGCTCACGACCAAAGCTGGTGGGTGCAAGCCCAGAGCCAGCGTGTGCCAGCAGCCAGGTCCCCAGGTGCCAGCTGACATGGCACACACCAGGACAGAGCTCTTGACCTGGCAAAGGAGAAACACAGACCACAAGCAACCAAGGGACAGCAACAAGGAGAAGGAAAAAAATCTTTGGCCCCTTCCTCTCCCTCCCCTAGCCAGCACGCCCTTGCACGGGGAGGGGAAGGGGGTGCAGGGCTTCCGTCCCTGCCACCAGCACTCCAGTGTGCAAAGCCAGGCTTGCCAAGGCGCTGCTCAGATGGCTTCAGCCCTCACGGCATGGAGAAATCTCTGCCAGAGAGGGACAGACATGCAGTAAATAGGCCACAGGAATGGGAGCTATGAGGCAATACATGAGGCTGGGGCAAGACGGGCAATAGGAACTTTGTAAGGAATTTAAAACAAGCAGCTCTCACAAGTATTTGAGCTTAGACACATGCACTGTTTGGTCTAGTACTAGAGTGCTTTAAATACCTCCACTTGGTTGGTTTTGTGTAAGCAACACCATGCTCACGGTTTCATTTTACACTCTTACTCCTAAGTTATGTGTTCATCTTGCAGTATGCAACACTTGCTCGTGTGCACTTTCACCCGAATACACACGGTCACCTGTCTGGCAGCATCACTCCCGCCGGGGCTTATCTTGCATTTGTAAGCATCGGTAAGAATAGAGTACAGTGTGGTTCCTTGAGTGCAAGTGTGTGCTGGCTTTCTGTCATCTGTTTGCCTTCCCCAAAGGCTGTTGAGATAGCCTTTGATCCCAAAAACCCTCCACGCTTTCAGTTAGCCTTAACAATGATACACTTATCTTGGACAGGAAAAGGGAAATTTAAATGCAGGGTTGGCTAAGACTTGTCTACTGGCCAGTATTCTATCGCATATTTTGTGGCTTTTATTGTTTGGAAAACTGAAGAAAACTAACTCTTTGCATAGAGTATCCCAACAGAGAAACAGAACAAAGCTAACTAAAAACTGGGCGAAGAGAGACGATTTGGGGTGCAGTACCACGAGATGGTTCCAGCTGACCCAGCAGCTCATTGCTGCCAAAACAGGAGATCTCGCTTCTTCTCCACTGCCTCCTCTTCCCGTTCCTGGCCCCACATTCCCACCACCTAACTGCTGTGGGTTTTGGCAGTCAGCAGCTCAGACAACTAACCTACCCGCCAGACTGCCATGTTGGATCTGCTCCCAGGAAGGTGCAAGAGGTACACAAGCAGGCACGAGGGAGGAGGTGGGACTGCACAGCTGGGAGCAGGGAGTAGGAAAAGAGGGAGGGGGTGAGCAGATCTCCCCACTCAGAGGTAGCTAGACATTATACATGAAACCACAGCCCAAGGAGATCTAGGCCACTTCCTACAGATTCACAAAGGAATGTCTGCAGGTAACTTCACAGCATGGGGAATAATTATTTTGTATCTGTAGATCATCCTGCCCAAAAATAGCACCATGTTTCATTACCTTAATAAATAAGATGACAAACGGCATCCTTGATTGTGAGACTAATGAGCTGATTCTAGGAGCCAGATTTGTCGATGTTTCCTCAGTCTTCTCCTTAAGGACAGATTGCAAAAGCTTTTGCTTTTACATTTACCTCTGAGGTATATAGAAAGATTAATGTGATCTTAACAGAAATCTTGCATTAGCCTTTAATCTTCAACTTTTGGTGAGTTAAATTAGGAACAGCAGGATTCTTACCAGGCACTTGGATGAACAACTCAGCACTAAGTCCACCACACAGAGCCGGTGTGCCAGTGCACCCTGTCAGCCCAGGTTTCACTTCAGGCTACTTTGAAGAGGAATCTCAAGCTTGGAGCAGACAGTGGTGTGTCCTGGAGCCAGACCACTAAAACAACATTTACACCCCAAACAAACATGGCTATCACCTGTGTGCGTCACAAGGTGTCAATGGTCCTTACCATGTGGATGCGACCTGTAACCATGTCAATGTTTGTACTAGCAGCAATGATGGCACCTCCTAAATCAAGCAACATTTCTATCATTTTGCAGTATTTGCCTGGCATTTGAGGAAAAAGTTCAAAGAAAATTCAAGCAAAAACTACTGAGTAAATCTTTCTACCATCTCCTTCTAGTTACACATATAGCACACAGCAATAATAGGATTTTTCTTCCTGAATCACAGGATGTTCCACCAACAAGCTGAAAGCCTTAAAATTTCTTTTTCTCCTCTGTAGTGTGCGGGTACAGATGGCACACTAAATACCTCACAGAAATTAAAAATTAACTGAGTCAGGCATTTTTGTTAACGGTTTCTGCGCTGCACACAACTCCAGTAGCACAGCACTATTAATTTCTGCTGGCACTGACAGTAGGGATCCCCTTCCATCTGCTGGGACCAGCTGATGCAAAACAAAAGCAAGCCCTCGGATCACGGAGCACCGCTGCGGGGGC
>NW_010134217.1:1365-3391 GCF_000699245.1 Pterocles gutturalis | reverse complement strand
GCGTGTGCATGGCATGTGTGTGCACACGTGTGGATCGGTCCATGTGTGCACACGCATGTCTCAGTTCATGCGTGCACAGTCGTGGGCTGTCTGCGTGCACATGTGTGGATTGGTTCATGCGTGCACAGGCGTGGGCTGCCTGCATGCACACGCGTGTATCAGTTCATGCGTGCACACACGTGGGCTGTCTGCGTGCACACGCATGGATTTTTACATGCATGCACAGGTGTGGGCTGCGTGTGCAAGGCTGGTCGTTCGTGCACGCACACAAGTGCTCTGCTCGTGTGCCGGTGCGTGGGCGGTGCACACGCGCACACTAGTGAGCGCTGGGGCGTGCACGCATACGTGCGTGGCACACTCCTGTGCAGGGTGCGTGTGCTCCCTGCCCGCAGCGGTGTTGCACACGCGTGCAGGCCTCGGCGTGGCGTGGTTTGCAGGGGGGTGTGGGATGCAGGGAGAGCTGGAGCACCAGGGGAGAACTGGGGCTGTCACACCCCATGTTTGCACAAACATGGCACAAGCGTGTGCGACACGGGGGATGTCGGACTCCCAGAGCCATGGCGGTGTTGGGGGTCCTGCAGAGCTGCAGTTCCACGTGTGAAGACCCTGCATGGGTGGGATAAACCCCAGCGTCTTGGTGGTCCGTGGGCAACCGAGAGCAGCCGTGCAGCCCGCATCCTGCCTGGGGCAGAGCCCGCCAGCAGCACAGGGAGCTCTGGCTTGGAGGGGGGGTCACTGACACCGAGCCCCAGCCCCGCAGCAAGGCGCCCGGCAGGATGCAGCACGGCCTCGGTGCACAGCTGGAAACGCTGTGTGTTCCCATTGCATCCACCTCTGCCGGCCGCATCCTGCCTGGCACTGCACAGGGTGCACAGGGGTGCTCCGGACGGCCCCTCGCAGCCTCTGTCTGGGGCCAGGCGTGACAGGGGCAGGAACTGTTGGCAGGAGGCACCACCAGGACCAGTGCTCAGCACCCCAGGGATGTGCAGCTCAGCACCAGCCCTCATGTGCAGGGTCAGATCCACCGAGACCTTTGTGCAATCCAGCTCCTTCCCTTTTCCCAGTGCCCCCCCACAGCCTGCCAGTGCCTGACCCCGTGTCCCCAGACAGACACGCATCCCCCTGGGCCGAGGCTGCAGGAAAGCACACCAGCTTTGCAGGCGGTTCGTTATCCCATGGAGAAAAGCCTCGTTAGCTCAGCCGGAACTGGAGGATATTCCAGAACCTGTCTCTGTAAATACCCATCATTGCAGCGGCTGCAGCTCCGCAGAAGGCGATCCCAAACCCACAGCGCCCTGGGTCACACCCTCTGCTTCCCGGAAGGTATCTGCTCCCGCAGCCAAATAGTTCTGCACGCTTGAAATACTTCCAAATGTCCAAACACATCGCTTGTCACCAGCTACCGTGGCCCTGTGAGTTGTGCAGGGTGCAGTGCAGGGTGCAGTGCACGATGCAGTGCAGGATGCAGTGTGGGATGCGATGCAGGATGCAGTGCAGGATGCAGGATGCGATGCAGGATGCGACGCAGGATTCAATGCAGGATTCGATGTAGGGTGCGATGCTGGATGCAATGCAGGATGTGCTGCAGGGTGTGGTGCAGGGTGCGACGCAGGATGGGATGCGGTGCAGGGTGTGGTGCAGGATACCGTGCAGGATGCGAGGCGGGATGCAATGCGGGATGCAATGCGGGATGTGATGCAGGATGTGATCATGCAGGATGCGACGCAGGATTCAATGCAGGATTCGATGTAGGGTGCGATGCTGGATGCAATGCAGGATGTGCTGCAGGGTGTGGTGCAGGGTGCGACGCAGGATGGGATGCGGTGCAGGGTGTGGTGCAGGATACCGTGCAGGATGCGAGGCGGGATGCAATGCGGGATGCAATGCGGGATGTGATGCAGGATGTGATCGATGCAGGATGTGCTGCCTGCATGTCACCTGCGGGCTCTGGCATCGCCAGAGTCTCCGCTGCGCCGGGTGGGACCCTGCCTGCGGCAGGCAGGGCGGTGAGGAGACGGGGGCGTTG
>NW_010134217.1:992-1290 GCF_000699245.1 Pterocles gutturalis | reverse complement strand
CAAACCTCCCCAGCCGCAGCGTGAGCTCCACGCTGGCCGTGCCCCCAGCCCAAAGCAAGGCAAGAGGGGTGCTCAGCCCCCCCGCGCACCCCTGGACCAGGCAGCGCTCAGGCAGGCACCAGAGACCACCCCCCCCAGCCAAAACAAAGCATCTCCCTGGCTGATGGCTGCAAACACCCAGACCTCCCAGCATCCTCTCCCCCCTGAGCAGGGCTGTCGACACCATCGGTACCCGGGGTTTTGGGGGGTCAGCGCAAGCAGAGCAGCTCGTGGGATAATTAGAGCAGCGCTGTGCAGA
>NW_010134217.1:0-577 GCF_000699245.1 Pterocles gutturalis | reverse complement strand
TGTGGAGCTTTCTGCTCGTGGTGGCAGGAGAAAAGCAAAGAAGGAGCGAGGGAAGCCCGTGTGATGGGCAGAAGTAGAAGGATGCGAATAAGCTCTGAAATAAATTTCTCTTTGGGGTTTGTTCTGGACCAAGAAGCACTGCTGTGGCGGCACAGCTGATCCCAAGCGGCCCCCAGACTGCTGTGCCCAGGAAGGGCAGTCTCAGCATCTTCATTTTGCTTTTTCCAGGCACTTTGTGCACCAAAGGACTGTCCGGGGCTGGTCTCTGTCCGTCTGCACCAATGCAGAGATGATACCCGGGCACGAGGAAGCTCAAAGGACTTTACTTGAGGTGCTGCGCTGGGGAGGGATTCTGGAAGAAATGGGGAGGAATTGGGAGAGTTTCTGGTGGGTGAGGGTGCCAGGGCTGCCTCCCGGACCCGTGGCATTGCGGGATGAGCGCAGCCATCGCTGGGGAGGCAGCAGCCCGGCTCCATCCCGGGGCTCAGTGAGGATAAATCCCTGCTGAGGATAAATCCCCACGGATACCAAGGTGCCGGGTGATCCTCCCTGAGCCGGAGCAGCCGGGCAAGGAGCA
>NW_010134216.1:1920-2161 GCF_000699245.1 Pterocles gutturalis | reverse complement strand
GGGCAATTACACCCAATCTAAATAATAATAATAATAGTAATGATAATAATAAACCCCCCCAGCGGACAAGGATGCATCTTTTTCTGTGTGTGGATTATGCAAATAAATCCTATCGGGTTTAATGTGTTTAATTCGAAAATGTATATATAACCCGGAGATAAGTGACAGGTTAAACCGGCGAAAAATAGGTGGAAATCACGGGATGGAGGATATAAACGGGTTCTGATTGTCCAGACACTCC
>NW_010134216.1:0-1818 GCF_000699245.1 Pterocles gutturalis | reverse complement strand
GTCTGAAAAAAAAAGGGGGGGTTGCGTGGGTGGCGGTGGTGTTTATAGTAATAAACTGGTGACTGAGGGTTATTTTTGCTCTGGCTGTAGCTGCGGGAGGTGCATGGGGTGCGCGGCCCAGGGCTGCACGCGGGGCTCCACGCAGGACCAGGGCGGCGTGGGCTGCCCTGCACACTCTGGGGGCTTTGGGGCCTGGCCCTTCCCTGATTGCATTTATCATCCGGATAAAGGATGGGAAATGCCTAACAGTTGTGTTATCGGGAGTATTTACAGCTTTATTTTAATTAACAGTTTTAATTATCGATGCAATAAACTAAATGGCATATATACATAATAATGCATTACAGAAAATATGGTGAGGGTGAGAGCAAGGGCTCTTTTGGGGGATTTTCTCCCTTTTTTTTTTTGGTCTGGAGGTGTGCTCGGTTGGGAATATGTACACACACACACAGAGGCAGAAGCAGAGGCAGACGAGGATGCTGGCTACAATATATATAAAAAAAGATTAAATGATCCCTGGTTTTCTGCATTAATGACAATAACAACACCAGTCTCTGGAAGAATATAGCCACATTGGAAGGGAAGCCTGCGGAGGGATGATTTAATCTGAGTGGATTAAAAAAATCGTTGCCTTTGGTATAATTTATGGAAATGAAAAGTGCTTACATTAAACAAATAGTCTGCAAATGTTCTCAGTGATGGGCTCTGCGGCACACGCACTCTTATTTCCAGGTTGAGTTTCTTAAAAAGAAAATGGATGTTAACTACTTGGATTTTATGTATTTATTGTTCTAATACTCGCCGATTTCTCTAAAAGCCCTAAGGACACAACCTATCGTGCTAACTGTATCGGAAAGAATATTCACAATTTTAATATTATTTTTTTCTCTGCACCTACTAGTAACCAATCTAAAGCGAACTATTAAGCAGTCTTGTGGAGATGGGAGATTGCAGCTCCATTTTTTGTCCTTAGCCGCAAATAGAGGTTTAACTTGCAGTAATTAGGTGAGAACTAGCCAAGCATCTTACTATTATGATGCTTGTTAAAAACGCTTCTTTTCTGCATCTGCATTTGAGTGTGTTCCCCTCCACTCTTAATCTTCTTATGGAAATGAAGGCGAACGGCAGGGAACCTGCAGAGACTTAGAGAATGTCCTTGTTAACTGGAATTTCTCAGCATTGCTAATTAGCAGAGTTTGACGACCACCAGTATTGGGGAAAGCTCTGTTTAGCCACTCACAAACCCTTCCGAGGAAGAGCAGACTAATTTTATTTTGTAATTAAAATCTGAAAAGGGCCCTATTTGACAGTTAGGGCTATGAGAGTTTTATCTCCCTGTGAAATAATTACTGCCTTGATAACTCAATTTTCTGCAAAATGTCAACTGTGAGCTCCAAAAGTTTTAATTTCATTACGTTAAAAAAAAAAAAAATCGCAGACGAAAATGTAGGGAGAAATTTCTTCTCTCCCCTCTGATCCCGTAACAGCCCAGCGCTCAGGAGCCCAAGTTCGCCAGGGAAGTTTCGCCGCACTGACTATGCCCCCTTCCCTGGGGAATTTCAGATATCACGTGGGGAGTTTGCGGTCGTGTCCCGAGGAAAAAAGTTAGGGACATGTACCCTGGAATGCCCCAGAATGGAAAACACATTTTGAGTGGGTACGGACCCAGCGAAGGAGCCGGGCCCACGGACGGGGCGGGGGGCAGCAGGAGCCCCGCTGCCCGACCCCGCCAGGGCTGCCCTTCCCCAGCCTCCTGCCCGCTCCCGGAGTGGGGAAAATGCGAGATTTTCTCAGAAAAATCAATAAATTTCTCATACG
>NW_010134215.1:64755-67760 GCF_000699245.1 Pterocles gutturalis | reverse complement strand
GTGTGCCTCACTGCACATGGAAAAAAGGCAATGTTCCAGGGGAAACTGAGGCAGAAGAGTGGAGACTTTTATAAAATGATGAGCTTTCTCAGAGAGATCTTGAAAACAATTTGAGGACTACAAGCAAAGGGCCAGAAGTGCTGATAAAAAATTCATAATGTAGAAGAGCAGTAAACCTGTTTAAATAATTGAGATTCTCTTGTTCCTTTACATTGCTTAGATATATTGGAAAAACTATCCTTTAAACTTAGAAATAAGTACTGGCACACAGCTGATAACATATATTACAGGAATTTGTTGCTCTTTGGGATAACGCTCCTTCTGAGTTTCTTTTTCTGTAGATGGAAAATATGTCTGGTAGTGGAATACTTAGCTGAAGCACCAAAATATGCTAAACCTTTTCTATAGAAAATCCTAAAATGATTGTTTCCTCCATTTCCAGGACCCCATACACCAAGTTGTCTTCAGGTGTAATTACATTCTTGCTCAGTGTCAAAATAAAGAGCAGAGTTCAGGTACTCTGGTGACGGCCACTTCCATAAACTTGCATTTGGATTTTTTTCTTAGAAGTAATTTTCTACACTAAGATCGAATTTTGTTTTATAGGAGAAATTCAGATAAGTTGCGTATTGGAAGCAACTATTAAGTCTTTGCTTTTGTAAGTCTTTGCCATGTGCATATTTTCATTGAGAATAATCTGGTTTTTCTTCTGGGAAAGTGGATCCAGATCCATGCTAGGTGAAACTGGTGACATAACCGAAATGGCTAAGCCAGCAGTCTGTTCTCCAAATTGTTCCTCTCTAATTAAATGGACAATCAAGGGCTTCTTTCAGTTGGATATTGGTGTGTGCTCTGAGATTAAAGGGGAAGGCAGGAAGGCACGGCTGGCAGGTCCTGAGCAGCACTTACAGGTAGTAAAAAGTGTGGGGACAGAGCAATAGATTTCTTAATTAAATACTTCTGAGCAGCACTTACAGGTAGTAAAAAGTGTAGGGACAGAGCAATAGATTTCTTAATTTGATAAGGGCTTCAGGGGTATAACCATGCCAATATATGTATATAATATTCTGTCTTCCAGGTAGATAAAGAAGAACTTGAAGCTTCAAAAATGTTAATTTTCCTTCCACAGGCAACCTGGTATTTAAAAAAAAACAAACAAACTTTTCTTGATCTTTTCACAACATGCAAAGCTGTCATGCCCAAGGGCCGTGCTGTGTGAGACTCTGTACACATATGATGTGAAATGTTGTTCCTGGAGCAATTTTGGGCACTCTTTGTGAAAACACAGCTTATCTCCATGCCATGAAATTCAAAGTTTTATGGTTGAAAAAGATGTTCCAAAGGGTGTAATGTAAGCTTAAACCAGCTCAGATAGACGAACCTTAATTTAAATGTCTCACTTTGCACAATGAATCCCAACTTTGGTTTTATTCCTTCAGTATTCAGGTGTGACACCACATCTCCATAAATTTGTGGTCAAGATCAGGCTTTAGTCAATGCTCCACATATCATGGCAATAAGTAGATGCTTGTCTCTAAGGAATAAGTGTGCTTCAAGTATCTAGTCCACACTTCATGGTTAATAATACTCAGGGAATGAATTAGGCTACAAAACAAACCTATTCATGTCCAGAACCCCTTCCCTCCAAAAAACCAAGGAACCAAACAACAAAACACAGATGCACCCCAGATGAGAAGAGCAGAATCTGGTGCAGTTCTTTATGGCAGACAAACATCACTTGTTTTCAGTCAGGTCCAAATCTGCCTCTGTTTGAGCATATCAAAGCTTCACCCAGTCTGCTTCAAAACGGTCCTTGAGTGCTCTCATGGTCCGTTCCTGCATCTCTTCCAGAGGATGCTGATCTTCTAAGTCTTTATGTATATCCTCATCCCATTTTTTTTTTTTTAATTTCGCACAACTGAAACATGTGCAGTGCACTGCTGAACTGTTGCACCCAAAAAAACCCTCTCTAGGTTTGGATGGGAGACACCACAAGTGCATACAGTTGGGTCTTTTTTTGCTTTTTCAGCATCTTTCGATTTCATATTTGTATCCTGCTTACACGGTGAGTAGGCAGACACTTCACCTTGTTTAAACTGCATCCTTTCCTAATGTCTGAAGACATTTTGAGGGCAGCAGTCAGAGCGTATTCAGAGGCTCAGGAGGGTGATGATAGCAAATTTCCCCTTCTGAGGTACAGCTGCCAGCCCATTGCAGACAAACAACAGCCTGACAGCCCTGAAACAAGGGATACAGGTGGGTGGAAATTACATCTCTGAAGACTAAGATGCACAAAATAATTCAGCATCTGTATTTTGTGTCCAGACTACTGCTTGTTCAGACGGGTAAAACAGTTGGCTGACAAATTAAGTGAATCTGTTTCCAGACTCCTGCTTGGAAGCAGATTCTTTTTGTACCAGCAAAGAAATTATTTTATTCTTTTGCTTTCTTTGAACCACCTCCCAATTATTTCATAGGGTTATTCTGAAGCTCCTTCTCTTGGTTATGCATAGTCATCAACTCCAATTCACCATGACTTCACTCTAGGGAAATACTGGCCTTTTGTTTCTAAAGCAGTCTAGGAACCTCTCTCAAAATGTTTCAAAATACTAAATATTTAATGAATCCCCCATCTAAATCATTACAGAGCTGATCATCCAGTGAATCATTCTGTTTTTATCTGAGAGAGCTGATATTGAAAAATGTGTCGCATCAGTATTTATGACGACCTCTGAAAAAGTAAATTCAAAAGAAAAACTTTGGAAAATTCATAAGCAAAAACCAAATTAAGTAGGTTTTGGCTTATTACAATCATGATATTGTTACAGTGATAGTACTGATAGATATTTGTGTTTAAAATGCTGTATATATTATGGAAAACCCCAATCGTTACCTTGATTAACCCTACAAAACATATTTGGAGACATAATACAGGACACCAAATAAATAGTTTCACTGTCAGGGAAAGATGAACATTGTTAGAGGTAAGAATTGCTTGCTCTGTT
>NW_010134215.1:47908-64740 GCF_000699245.1 Pterocles gutturalis | reverse complement strand
CTTTCCCTTTGTTGTCAAGGATCCAAATTTAACTGGGACAATACAGGGGAGACTAAAGCATGGTTTTCTTGGTGCATACAGGACTCCATGTATTTATATTGTTTAGGGTGCTTCTAGTCCAAGACAGGTTTTTTGCATTTCTGAAGCTCAGAACTGCCTCCTCAATGTCTCATTTTCTTAATTTTACCAACAGTCAGATGGTGTGCCAGACCTGAATGGAGTATCAAATCAATCTCTATTCAAAACTCTATGCTACTAGAATAATCTGAAAGCATTGTTAAGCCAACCTCAACTAAAAGTGTGTCCATTATAAATTGCTGAGGCCAAAAGAATTGTTGGAGTTGACGTGAGACAGACTAAGCAACCTCATTTTACTTCCTTGTCACCTTTGTTTCATTGGAATGTCACCTAACACGCATCATTCATGATTGGTGAATAAGAACATCGAGGTCTGCAGTGCTCACAAGACAGATATCTCTTGAAACAAGTAGATTTTTGGATCTTAACCACAAGAAGCAATTATCTATAGAACAGATAATGAGTCCAGATTAATGTGATTTTGGGCCATACGTTCACCAGTAGTTAGCATCTGGAGATTTAAATTTGCTCCTGCATCAACAAGGATGGCACAGAATGTTCACCAGTGCATGTGATGCCACCATTTTAGAGAAATTTCAGTTGGCAACATTGTGTTTTCCATGCCTGTATTTTAAATTACTCAAAGGGAAAATATTGCATATATAATGACTTTTGGAAGAGCTGCACTAATTTTTACTAGCTAAGGAGCTGACCTTGAATCTACTGCCTCTATTCTGCTACACTAATATTTTACTTGAAAGTGACTCAGTGTGAATGAGGTGATGGCTTTTACTCCCAAAGTCATGCATAACACCTGGGGAAAGATATTTTTAATCAGTAAACCTCATGTCCCCACTGTTAAGTAATTCTCTGCTTACTTTGTGTACAGGTCAAAGATTTCTGGGAAATCTTACTTACCTTCAGACCTCAGTTAGATCCGTTTGAAGAACAACTGCAGGATTTTCAAGGAAAATGGCTGTAGCCCTTTGAGTTTCAGAATGACTTGATTGCCTCTGAATTGTTGTCAAAACACTAACCTCGGTGATAACATGATTGCAAATGTACAGTACTGGGGATCTGGGTATATGCTGTGATCCTTGTGTTGTGACAACTTTTCATCAAGGTTATCTTTCATAACTTCTCTTCTTTCCACTAGCAGAGGGACATGCATGTGTCACAGCTGAGAAAAATTAGGACCTATGCAATATTACCTCTGAAGAACTGTGTAGGGCCAACTGAATTTGACCTTTGATACTTCTGCTGCTTTAATCAGGCTCTTTGTTTTGTGCTTTTCAGTTTATTGTCTGCCACATAATATTCCTTCAGAAGTATGGGGGAGTCCAATCCTAGACACGACTGGTGATGACCAAACTAACTCGAAGTTCTCTCCTCCCCTTGTTTCCACCCGTGTCTTGGTTTAGATATAATTAAATAATTAGATATTATTAAATAATCATTTGTTTTAGAAGAATAACTTCTCTGTAAGAAGTAGCATGAGTATGAAGACAGATGATGAGGCAAAAACTTTTCATGGATCAATCTGAAGTTGCAGTTAACAGAGAGACTAGGAAATAACCAGAAGATATTTTTTTCTAGGTCTGTGTTTACAATACTTGTGGAGAAAACTGATAATCTCAGAAATGTCTGGGCTATCAGACCCTCTGGTGAGAGACACCAAAGCCTTTTTTTTTTGGTCTCCAGAAAATAATTTATTTTCTATAGCAAATGCTTATATTCATTGTCTACTGCATGAGGTATTAGCATTCGTGTGTCTGTGATATGGTGCTGCTACAACAGTCCAGGCTCCTTTAAGTTAAATCAAAGCAGATGGTTTCTCACTCCTTTTTTTGTACAGATGTCAGAGCAACTCTGTGTTAGGTTACACTTGCACCCTCATCCAGATATCCATATTCCATGTCTGTTTTTATCGACCACAGCAGTGCAAACACTAAAGCCCCAGGTGGACTTAGCAGACCAATGCTAACCAGGGTCAAGGTTGGCCATACCAGGCCAACTAGTCACTAGTTAAAGGAGTGATATTAGTTTTTTGAAAGACACCTCAATAGACATAACTCAAATTTATAGCATTATTTTTTCTGTGGAGTTCCTAAAAGTCTCAAAAACCTGTTTTGAGTATATGAGTTACTTAAATTACCTTAATAAGTGAGAGCCAAGTTACCTCATTGTGCACTGTCAATGGCAATAAAAAGAGATTACACTTCTAGGCATTTGCTCTAGCTTTTCCTGTTTATACTGTAAAATATATATTGAGTATTAGTATATTTGTGCTTTATTCCTGTTTCATCTATGAAATTCAATAACAATTGAAAACCATGAATACATCACTGTAACCTAAGCATTCAACTCCACAGATAATCAATGATCTTCATGTATTATTATTGACAAATACTTTTAAGGACTGCTTTGACCTTCTTGAATTCATGCATATCTATGAAGCTCAAGTCAACCTACTGCATCAAAGCTTTTAACAGAAAATACTAGATCCACTGCAAGTGAATAACGATCTTTTGACATTTGGTGTTGCTTTATCATCTAGAAAGTGTGGCTACTTTTGAAAACACGGATAAGGTTTTGAGCAACCTGGGCTAGTGGAAGGTGTCTGTGCTCATGGCAGGGGGTTGGAACTCCATGATCTTTAAGGTCCTTTCCAACCCAAACCATTTTATGATTCCATGATTCTATGCTTCTCCCTCACTAAGCCCGTTATACTGCTGACTCTCCTTCTGCTCTGGTCTTCAGCACATTTCTGTTTATAAGCTGTGCCTGTAGTTGGTAGCCATTGCCTACCAGAGAGAGCAACCTAGCAGGGCTTGACATATCCATGCATCTATCCCAGCCAACAATCTCAAATGGTCTCAGAATACCTATTAATCATTCTGTCTCCCATACAGCAAAAACTTGATTTATTAAACTTTGTACACTTAATTGAGTTTGAGTAATGATTGTCCATTGAGGTGCTCCTAAAGGGGATGTCATTCTCCTGGTCTTACCTTGTCAAGCAATTTCTGAAAGAAAGAGACAGGCATCTCTGCAACCAGAGAAACAATGCAGTGCTTGAGCCTTCGGTGAAGCACTCTGGCAGTAAAAGTCTATTGCAGGATGGGAAAGGAAAGGAGAAAAAACTTTACAATATCCGTCTTCTTCTTATTTTTTTTTCATTGGAGATAAACATAAATGAAAACCATTGGGAACTATGGAATCTTCAACATTCCACAGGTTCACCTACTTGTCCTCTGAACTAAATGACATTATATTACCCCATTTCAAGTAGTCATTTTCTCTAGAACAGGAAACTGAAAGCTCCTGGGTAACACTGAAAGTGATGTGGAGATCTTAGTTGAGCATAGCCACGGTAGAAGATAAAGGGCTTAAAAACATCAGGGGCAAGTGAATGACAAAGAAGAAGATAATCACAGGTCAGCATCTGAAATATTTAATTGCGTGCTGAACTACCACTTATTTAGAGAAAACATAGATATGTCTTACTGAACTTTGTGAAAATTGCCACGGTGTCTTTCTAACGCCATTGGACCTGAGCTCAGCAACATGATGGATAATTCAATTTACTGCATAAGCATAGAGCTCTCCTCGAATGTTAGACACTAATCTTCTGATTGGACTCAATTGCCAGGGAGACCTGCCCTACAAAGTTTACTAAAAAGAATTGATCCAGATATTGATAAGGATTTAAAAGGTTGATGCACGGGATATTAGCAAAGTATTGAATGTAACTGCTCCCCAGCTACTGTTACAGAAAAAGTGTAAGGCTGTTTCATACTTGCTGAAAAATTAATAAATTTCATCTCTATATAAGGGGGCCCTCATTTCATTAAGGTTAGGGCACACCTTCGTCATGTTAACAAGTTAACATGAATATTTGAGATGTGGGAGAAGAATAAAAAGTACATGTCATTGATATGCATGTAGAATCACACGTTCGACACAATTATCCTTCTGAAGGTTTCTAAACTGAAGGTTAAAGTCTTAAAAATTTAGAAGAAAAGAGTAAATGGAAGGTACAGCACCTCTGGGACTTAGAGAAGAAAACAGATTGAACCCAGCTCTGATCTTTAAGTGTTATAATGGTTTAAATTACTGTAGGTGGGTCTAGTGCTTTCAAAACCATGACTAGTTTTTTCTTGTGTTGGACCTCACATGTACAGAATGGTCAAGACCCTTCCTTTCTGAGCTTTTGCAAAAAGAGAAATGCACCAACATGGTTTTCTTGGCACTGTGGCAAGTCAGACACAGGCATTAGCACTTGGATGTTTATGCCAAGAGATGTAATGGGGCAAATTGTGGGCAGATCTATTGCTCTCAGAAGCCTCCCAAAAGGGTCAGCAGGGAGCGAGAGTGTTTTATTTGCACTTTTAAACCCCTTATTTACAAGTACAAATATCCTATTTTCCCTAAAATTTGAACAATTTCATGTCCCCTCCAGGAGCTGTCTGTGGAGACACGTCTGGATTTGTCAGAAGCTGGTTTGTGGAGAGTGAGCCAGTGTTCTCTTTGCTTGACTGTTCACTAAAAAGACATGTAGTCATACTGTTACATTTTTTCTTTTTTTTTTTTTTTTTTTTTGGAAAACTTTGATAAAAACTTTGATAACTGAAGAAAAACCCTTTTACTCCTAACATCAAAAGTTCAGTGCAAACCAAAAGAAATAGTGGGGTTTTTACAGGTAATTACTTGTATGTTGACCTATGCTACCAATTTTTTCCTGGAAGCCAGTCTAACATGCTCTGATAATAAAGTTCATTTTAAGAATCCAGGAAATTTAATCATTAGCCATTTTGGACGGCGGCAAAAAAACACTGCTAATAATTAATTAAACAGGTAATATTAGTTAACCTATTTAGAATCTATCATTTCCATTTTCATAAGCTTTTTCTTGGCAATACTCAAGCGTTGAAGGTGCCATAGGACAAATACCTTACTCTGTTAGAGCAGTGGTCCTTATCAGGAGGATATGAACACGTGAGTTGTTTGTGACTGTTGGACTGGTAGTTGGTAACTGAGAGCATCCTGCTTTATTCCTGCGGCTGACAGACATCCTTTTGTTGCTGTATTCTGAAATAATTCTGTCTCTCATCAGTACTCAATGCAGACAGGAGTTGAAAGAGGAGGATTTAGAGAAGCAATTAGTGCAACAGAAACTCGTTAGAGAAAGCCATGATGTTTCTTACAATCCTTAGCATAATTTACACATAGGGTCTGAGATAGTCTAAAGAATTTTCCAGGCTGGGATCTTTCAATTTCTTTACCTCATTCCTCCTCCCTGTACCCCATAACTCATCTACTCCTTCAGAAGGACAGGTCCTGATAGCTGTAACATGTTATATTCATCTCAGTGCCATAGATATGAGCTATTATTTTACACGGTATTACCAAGTAATTATTATCAAATAATTGGCTATGTGCAAACTCTTCATTTTGTGCCAAATGCTGTAACTTAATAGAAGATGAGAGCTGGAGAGATGTGGCCACTAATGCTTGGGGAGATGAGACCCTGTTTTAGTGTATGATTTAGGTCATAGATTAAGGTGCTGAAATATTTGTGTTGACATGTCAGACAGATGCCGAACCCCTACTACAATCAATCTAACCCATGATGTCTCTGGGTGAGCAAATGTGTAATCTCCCATTACAGTCTACTGAAAGCTAGTCAGTGCAGTTAGGGGAGCCCGGAGTGTAGTTCAGCTCATCCTGAGTAGATTCTTAGGGCTTGATTGACTTGCCTGAAGATAAACATTTGGTGACATTTTGGGGAGCTTGAGGATATTTTGCTTTGCCTCCAGCTGCTGCAGAAGAGGAGACTCCCTTAAATCTTGGGTCACCTCTGCCAACCTTGTGTAGATGTCTTGGGTATCCTGGAGATTTCAGATACTATAAATCTATGTTTGGTTTTTGAATTCCCTCCCTGCATTTTGTCAACAAAATATGTCTCTACACTGTACTGCCTAGATCTTTACTGAATATGTAACATTAAACACTCAACTCACATAAGAACACTTATATCAAACTTATCTTCACCCTGAACCGAAATACAGGTGAGACATCTTGCAACCTAGGAGAACTCAGTAAAACTTTCTATTTCTCATCTGCTTATTATTCCTAAAAGAGTTGAAAAATGGGAGCTGCAGAAGAGACACAAGAAAAAACAAAGCACCTATGTCTTTACGAAAATCAAGACAATTGAGATGTCAGGCTAGTATTACTGAATTTTAAGAACTTCCTTAATTAGTTTTACATTAGAAGGCAGTAATTAACATGTATGTGCAGGTGAGTACTCGTCACTTCATCAAAAATCTCTTTGGTTTAAATTAGATTCACACATTTACCATTTTTCTAAATCCAAAAGTATTTTGCAGCTGTGGGTGGGTCTTCATATCCCTAAATTACAACCTGAGAAGCAGACACATAGACCTATAGCAAGATTTGCTAAACCTGGTGCAGTGCTGCAGAGGCACAGCCAATACTTACATTCCAAAGTTCTGCAATCCCCCACATCTTTATGCTAAATTATTTTTTGTGTTTGGATAGTGCCAACAGCTCCAGCCCAAAGCTTGGGTCTCCCTTGGGTTAGAACAGGGTAACAAGGTGATGCTGGGGATGCTAAGGAAGTTAAAAGCAAAAGATAGCTAACACACTGGGTAACAACTGTGGAAGCTTCCAAAATTTCTTTGCCTTGTGAGAAGCAAAGTAGCTCCAGAAATCATTGTTTAAGAAAATATCAACATGTAACTAACTTCTGTTTGTCGTGTGAATCACTAGACATTCAGAGCATGATGATTTTTGTCCTTATCCTTTATTCAAGGGACTTGTAAAGACCAGTGTTCTGAAAGAGTCACAGCAAACAACATTTACTCTGACAGGTACTAAATTGGATACACTGAGAAGAAAAAATAACAAATTAAGGCTAAAAAAATCATATCAATCAATTCAATACAATGAAATAACACTGAAGAATGTGCCTCAGCATCACTGAGATTTATGGATAGAGTGGTAACAGATTTTCTCCTAAAATTCAAATCACAACACAAACTGATCTACAAGGAGTAATCAGAACATGCAGGATAATACCAAGATATGCTAAATAAAATTAATATATTACAAGCTTTTTTTTTGTTTGGTTTGGTTTGGGTTTTTTTGTTTGCTGTAGTACAGTGTCATATTTTTGGTTCAAGACACATTTCCGAGCGCTCATCCTGCAGCAAACCCAAGAGACCAGGTTGCCAGGATCAGCTTGGCTTCTCTGTATTTATGCTCCCTGGCACCTGTAAAACTTTGCAAGTACCTACATAAGAAATTCAACCCAAGTTGTATTCTGTGTTCTCTCATAGCAGGAGGGATGAAGTGTTGTTTCCACAGAGTACTGTTCCCTTTGCATATCAGGGTGAAAAACTGGTCAGAGGAGAAAAGTTCAAGATCCTCCTAGCTTTCTCGATAAATCCATGAACGTTTCTTAACACAGAAGGTCAAAAATGGAATAACAGCTTGTAGATATTTGCTTATTGGCTCTTCAATCTCTACCAAAACAGAACTGCTAAATTAACGGTTTGGGGTACAGGTTCTTTCACATGGAGTGTGAAAAATTCTTTCAGTGTTTATAAGATTAACTTACTTGCAGAGCTTGAGCTAGTCGCATCGAAATCTGTCAGCTGTCCTCATAAGCAAGAGGGATATTATTGAGTACACATCCCCTAAAGCTGTTGCTCTCTGAACACTTTACACCAGAAAGAGACCCCAGCTCTGTCCTTGTGGACAAACATCTTTGCAAGTTGATGTGCTTGTATATAATGACTTAGACCAAGGAATTGGCCTGGCTAAAAAATCAACCCACTAAAAGAGAAAGGGGGAAAGTTACTTTCAGCCAGATAAGTACCCTAATCTGGTTCACAGCTCAACTGCACGTAGCATCGGGACAACAGGAGGTCAAGGCACAGGATGTGGCTGAAATCAGGAGGTGATAGGTTAGGTTCTGCTGCCCAAAGAGGATATCTATGGCAGTGGGGTCAGTACATCATTGTACTAAACAGAATTGGTACAGCAGTAAGTAAGAAATCTTCTGAGAGCTCTGCTGGGGTTTGTAATAAAGCATCTATCAAGCTGTATATGTTTATCCAAGAAAATTATTTATTACATGGAAGTTAGCCACAAACTGCCTGTATTACATATGGTGACTGATAAAAAGCACCCCAGTTTTATAGATTCTGTAATTCCAGATATGAAAGACTTGTAAGCACTGTGCAGAACCCTTTTATCCTGTCTAGTTTCAACCGGACTAAGCATAGAAGGGGAGTAATGGTAAATGCTGGAAGAAGCATCCCAGGATAGGTAAGCCCACTGAAGAAACCATCAGCAAGAAATACATATCTTTAAATGCTTTATTATATATGGTCAAGAAATAGAATATTTGTGTCTGAAGTCTGTCCTAACGATCATGGCAGATTTAAAGAAACTCTACAGAGCATAGCTTGCGTAGCCAAAAATTTCATTTTGGATAGCCCGGACATAGCAGGTAGTATCATGAGATGTCCAAGTTCTGCATGGCAATTCGAGTCATCTCTCTGTTTTGATTGAAAGCCTACAATACGGGCTAGGACTTAGAGGTAAAAAGCCCTTTATGTAGTCATAAAATCTGCTTTGATGCACCTGGTATCACCTTATTGGTCATCTTGGTAGTAACTCATTTCTTCTCTGTCTTACACCCTGTACCACATACCAATTGGAAGAGGTTTTGTGATAGAGACTTTAATGGCCAATGGTTAAAAAAATAGTTATGGTAGAAGTTCTTGAGTGAAGTGACCTTAAATCTCAGAAAGCATGACCCTATCTTGTGTTTTTATAACCCTGTCTTTGGGAGATGTTTTCAGAGAGAAAGAGGAAAAAATAAATCAAAAAACTTCATCTTTCATTCCTCATGAGCAAAGTAAAATTTCAAGGTTAATGCCGTGCTTCAAAACCCTGCTGAGCAGGAAAAATGGCATTTGCCACACATCTCTGACATAAAGTTCCCTTCTGTTGCTTTACATCTTTTGTTTTTCGATCTTTCCCTTTTTTTTTTTTTTCTCATTTTGCTGATGTTTTGTACAGATCTCTTGGTCTGAAAGACAGTTCAGACAAGCTTAAGGGGAAGGCAGCCACAAAAGAAGATAAGACACAATTTTTCTCCATCTGCATTGCATAAAAACATGCCCTCTAGGTGACGCAGGGGAGAGTATTACACAAGCTATCATATTTTTTAACACCGTCACACAGTTTCTTCCCATGGAGAAGTGGCACTGCTCTGTTATCATAATACACTCCAGTAAAAGATAACCAGAGTGGTTTTTATTTGCATCATTTAAACAGTTTCAGAAAAACCCAAAACAAAACAAAGCAAACTATTTTAGACCTACAATAACCAGGCATTTTTATCCTCCTTCTTTGAGTGACCACATAAAAAGAGAGATTAAGGTGTTTGTGAAAGACTAAAGTGGGGGAAAAGGTTCAGAAGATGGCTGGGACAGATAGATTTTTCTGAAAAAATCTTGTATTCTTCCTCTCTTGGGATATTTCCAAATCCTCCTCTTTGAACCATGAAATCACTAGAAAAAAAAGGGAATTTGCCTTCTTATACATTCTCATTTCTGAGTACGACTGCACCTTTCCTTATAGGTTTCTGGGCAAGGGGCTGGATTTATTTGACCGTAGTCTATGGAGAGTTCAGCCAGCTGTTGGCAGCAGAGTTAGGTCATGAGGTTGGGACTTAACATTTAAGTCTTGTTTATGCAACGCACTGGCTCTGTGCCATTGAAAAACTCACTTAAAGATTCATGCCCCAAAATGTTTTGTAGATTTGACTGTGTGCAGCACCTGACATAAAGGTGCCCTGTGTTTTGAAACAGCCTCAAGAACAGTCAAGCCCACGTCTTAATTTTCCTCATGTCCTTGTCATGACTCCATACACCTTGAAGACAAGAAGGAAGGAGTAGACAGAAGATTGATTTTTCAAAAATTGCTGAGATCTGTTGTGGCAAAACCTCATATTGCACAATTTTACATTTAAACCCCTCTGCTGCTCTGCAAGTGCATCATCCCTTCCTTGCTCTGGGGCAAAAAGCCTTCGTTTTCCCTCTACCCTAACACTTCATAGAATAATAGAATCACAGAATGGCTTGGGTTAGAAGGGACCAACCCCCCTGCCATGGGCAGGGTCACCTTCCACTAGCCCAGGTTGCTCAGAGCCCCATCCAGCCTGGCCTTGTTTGTATTCAGCACAGCCCTAATGCTTGTGAAGAAAAAAAAAAAAGCTCACTGCATTTTGCTGTGTCTGGGTTCTCACTGCTCTCTTTCCTGGGTGATTATGACTATTGTTACTCTGGTCCACACCCCTTGCCAGGGAAAGCTTTAATGCACTGGGCAGATCCCAGGATGGGAAATAAACTTTAATGTTATGTCATAAATCAACGGTTTTCCACTGTTCTCTAGGAGGTTTCTATTTTGAGGTTGCAAATCAAGCTGAACCTGTTGGGTCCATGTTTGCTTATCCAGCTGCTACCAGAATGGTAACTGGGGACAAGGCAGGAGACGACAGGCTGATGGCATCCAGTGGACGATGGGATGGAGATGGGGCTGCTGTGCCAAGGAATGGTTTCTCAAGACAGAGGTTTAACAGGCTGTGTGTTCATCTGAAGAAATGGGGAAAGTGCCTGCTCTTGAGATCTCCAGAAAAAGGGTACAGATGAGACCTAGTCGTGGGCTTATTTAAAGGAACTGGATTTCTTAGATGGTGGATTGTTTGTGTGAGGCAGTGTGTTACACAGTAGGCTGAATCTCTGGCTTTGCTGAAATCCAGTTGCGATTTTACAGCTTTCAGTAACAACAGGCACCAATGGGTGCAAGTCTAAGTTGATCATGTTCAGCCCTCCTAACATGTTGTGTGAAATTAAATTAGCTAGTGTTGGAGTATGTGAAATTAAGAGCGAGAGGAATGATTGAAATATCTGGAGTATGATTCAACTGTGAAAACACAGATGTCTGTGATAGAGGTGGTATATCTCAGTTATTTCTCTGGGGCTCCCTTGAGGGTCCCTAGTGCTATGAACGGGATCTAGAGCACAGTTCATCCCATCTTGAAATGTACATCCAACACAGACCCACTGAGCTGCATCCTCGAGGTTTATATTCCTTTTCACTGACTGCCTCCAGGGTAGGCTGGTGTGGCTGCTTCCCAGGTAAATGTTGATTACGACTGGTGAATGATACATGAGTTGAATCTAACCACTGTAATCAGGATGCTGTAAGTAATCAAAGGAGACGAATAAGCACATCATCTGAATAGACTGTCTGGGTCTGACCTTTACTTGTCTCCATTCAGCATACACAAAAACCAGGCTCTGACAAGCATGGATAGCAGACGGGTTAAAACACTTGTTGTCTTGAACTTTGATGTCACTACAAGTGCGTGAATGCTTCTTGGGTATCACAGTAAGAGGTGTGATTACTGACTGCTGAGCTGATGACAGCAACCAGAAAGTGTGCTTTGGTTCAGACAGGGAAAGTTTACTGGGGAAAAGGAATCTCACAAGGAGTATCGTTATGAGCTACGGCTCTGGGACTGAAGTTCGCGAGAAGTTGCCAAAGGTACATGCTTTTATGATTCTGAAAACAAACATCATAAAAACATGTTACCTTCTCGGTAATGTAAATCGATCAAATGTAGATCAAGGAAACTGCATGGTCATGTCCTCAGTCAAAGGCCATGAAGAGCCTGTGCCCTTCTTCATAGTCAAGAACAAAAAAAAGTATAATTCAACATTTAAGTAAGAATCTTCCTATTTCAGACCAAATATTAAGTTGAGGCATGGGTACTCCTCAGAGTTTGTTTTTAGTTAAACAGTCTACTTTCTTTGTCTCTCTTTCTCTCTCGTCCCTTTTTTTTTTTAATTACCAAACATCTTGAATAAGTCTGGTCTGACAGGAAGAGAGCCTGTTGAAATGACAGAGGCATGGTGTGTGGAGATGGAGGGGAAAAAAAATAATCCTTCAACCTGGTTTTAATGAAGCAAAACATTCCTTCAATGCCAGCTGGCTAATTAGTAACAAGAACAATTTCTCCTGTGCAGCATAACTCTCAAAAACAAGGCCAGAGGGCACCTCACATATCTCATAAAAAAATAAATATCTCTTCATATCACAGAAAAGGTTGCCAGGTAGAGAAACTGGAAGGATAATCTTGGTTGTCAGGTCTTGTGGGCAGAGTGGTTCTGTGTTAAAGGACACATTTCCCACACTCAGTGGGGAATATAGAATCATAGAATCACAGGATGGTTTGGGTTGGAAAGGACTTTAAAGATCGAGTTCCACCCCCCTGCCATGGGCAGGGACACCTCCCACTAGCCCAGGTTGCCCAAAGCCTCATCCAGCCTGGCCTTGAACCCCTCCAGGGATGGGGCATCCACGGCTTCTCTGGGCAACCTGGGCCACTGCCTCACCACCCGCACAGGATAAATTTCTTCCTAATATCTCATCTACATCTGCCCTCTTTCAGCTTAAGATTGTTACTCCTCATTCTGTTCCTCCACTCCCTGATCAAGAGTGCCTCCACCATCTTTCTCCCAGGGCAGGACATGAAGAGAGTGATCGATCTGGCAGGAGGTGCCTGAAAGTGATCCTGGACCTGCACATCCCTGAGCATCCCGAGTCGCATTGGAGACCTGGTTTCCAAATTACTTGCTGTCTCTGCCAGCACCAATCGTTCAGGTGGACCGAGCTGGCTGCAGACTAGGTTTCCATCCCATGAACTGGCCATGAAGCGTGTATCTGCTCCATGTCATAGTTAACTCCCAGCCATCACCACCTTTTAGGGTCTTGCTTTGACCTTTAAAATATCATCTTTTAAATAAAACATTTCATGTGACAAATGTGTTTCTTTGTGCACCAAGAGTACAAAAAAGTGACAAACTTTTGAGGTTTCCTGCCCAGATTCAGTGTGGCAGATTGGGCTCAAAATCACTGGACAAAATCTTTCTCTCCTGTTATGATTCAGCTGTGCTTTCGCTGAAAGATGTATCCTGTCAGGAATGTATTTTGTGTAGTATTTGTACAGTAGCATATGCTCAATCAACAAAAAAAACTGTTAGCAATATGATGCAAAGCCTGTCTGAGCATATATATCCCCAGCATTTTGGCATATATTTTGATCCAACTGAATCAACAAGCACTTTTCCAATGCCTTCAAAAGGAGATGAAAAAAGTACTTCACTACTATATGAAGATCAGCATCAGTGACACTGAAAATATCTTTGTTAGGGTTTTTTCAGCATTTATCTTTGAGGAATAAAAATGTCTAATGGTTAGTTTTATTTTTTTAAAATTAACTAGAGTTATAGGTATCCTTTTTTTCATAACAAATTCCATTTAATTTCTAAAGAGCTAATTTTAATTTTTATTTTTTAAGAAAATTGAGTTAAAACTACGTACTTGAATGCTGAAATAAGGCTGTTTTTCACTATTTCTGGTTAACTGCAGATGGTGAGAATTTGTGTTCTAACTTGAAATCAGAAAACAGTTTTCAAAATCTTCAGTGTGGCAACAGAATGTGTTTTTCACCTGGTAACACAGTGATGCTTGTGTTTGAAATGCGTAGTGCTGAATATACTGTTGTGCAGGTTGCATCTGAAGAAAAATATTTAAAGTAACATTGAAGCTGCAGTTAAAATCATTCAGAAAGCTGAAAACACTGTAAGCATTTTTCTGTGCAACCCTAGTTTCCCTTTTATAATAAGTTAAGTGCTTGATCTGATAGGCAAAGTGTTAGATTTACTGATGGTAGCTGTAGCCAGTTATGCCAGGAGACATCATCATTAGGTGAGCTCGTGGCCACAGACTCTTTTCTCTCCTTAAATAGGTGCTTTAATTTTTTTAAAATTAATTTTAAAAATTAACTTCTCTGACATATTTTAGATGTTGACTTTTGGACACCCTGATCCTCAGTATGTTCTCCTTTCTCCCTACACAGTACATCTCCATTGACTATAAACATGCCTTTCAGATTTTCACTTTTTCAAATGTACAGATTTATAGAGAAGATGCCTACGTCTGTTCAGATGAATCCAGCCCAGTGAAGGATAAAACAACCCTAGAGAACAGTATATGTACCTATACATTCCTTTTTTACCCTCAGTGTGGTCTACTGTGGGGATTGAAGATGTTCAAACCCAGAACCTTAAACTCAGCTCCTCAGCGAGGATTCAGCTCTTAAAATATACAGAGGCATTTTAGCCTCCATTCTGAGGTGCCAAATTTTCCTTATGTATTATATTTGGGGTTTTAATGTCCAACAGCAAATCTGGAGTGTGTTATAGGAGCTGTAGCTCTGGTCAGTACAGAGAGTTAGGCAGGACAGGGTCTAGTCGCAGCGGTTGAAATATTTCCTCTGCAACCAGCAATGCTGAGGAGGGGGATTTAGTCTCCCTGTCTTTCCTACTAATTCTGTTCCTGGTTTTAGACATGCTAAAGATGATCAGTATAAAACGTCCAGTCCAAGTTCATGTGACTTTCCCGGGAATCAAGCTCTGTATTTCCTATTGGGATCCACATTGCTCATTTATTTGAGAGGTTCAACTAGCTGAGGGCATAGGAAAGGGCAGATGTTCCTCCAGGTAGGTACCAACTTACATCCTAAGATAAGCATCCTGAAAATCTGTCTCAGAAGCAGAAATCATCTTTTCATATTCGGTGGCCTTAAGCGAGTTCTACAGCAATATTTAGGGTTCATTCTAAGAGTCATTCTCAACCATTCCTCACCACTGGAGCTGTTTTCCCCTCAACTTCACTTTATTTCAGAGTGTCAGTCCCATGGTGGTGCAAAACATCTTCTAGACATCTGTCTTGTCTGTTCTTCCAAATTTGCCCTCGCCTATGGGCAGCTGGCATGGGCGGTACGCTGCAGAAGGACTGGAAGTCAGGAATGGGAACTGTGGGATTGCTGAGGAGGAGTCCCTCAGGCTCAAGTACGGCCATGGATGGCTGATGTGATATGTGATATGCAATTACAGTGTAAATGGTGTGTAAATTCAGGCTGGAGTTTATGCTTAAGTTTATTTGAGCTGTTTGTATAAATTCAGTGTGTTTGTATAAAAGATTATATAAATTAATTACTACCAGTGGTATAGCAATCTTCTGGTTAATTAATTCTGATCATGGCTCTCCTCTGGAAGAGGGAGACAGCTCCAGCAGTTTATTTTTAGTATGTGCTAAAAATCTATCTGAAAACACATATAAATTTATCGGCCTCCAGAGCTACCGTCTTCTTTACTGCTTGGTACAGAACCAAGCTCTTCCTTGCATCGTGTCTCTCTGGGCTCCTGAGCCCTGCACTCCTGCCTGCATGGGGTCCTGTCTGTGTCCACACCGCACTTAAAAACTGGTGGTTCCCGCAACGTTGCCCTGAACCCCTCTGGGATTCCTCCCAAATTCCTGGTGGAGAGCACTAAGCCTCGGTTATTTCACATGAACTAGCTAAAATTCACCCTGTGGTTATGTGAAACCTTTTTTTTTTTTTTTTTTTGTGACTTTTAACTGCATAAAAATCACTGTTGTGCTTTGTCACTGTCACGCCTGAGGCTCATTCACCCATGAACCAGTTTATGGCCTTTCCTTGACCTCTGGCATCTTCTGCTAGCCATCAATTGATCTCTCTGGCTCACTGGGTGATGGAAGCAACAAATTCATCACACTCATTTTCCATGCCTGAGGTCAGATGGATCCTTATAATTACATGATATTTACCTGATAAACATTTACAGCCCCAAACGTTAGTTACTAACACAGGAGGTGGTTGGTATTTGTACTAGAGCACTAATTAAATGCTCATTTCCAGTACACTCATGTGTATTACCCAGAGCACAGAATGAATTATGGAAGTGACACGTTTCAGAGAGCAGAAAGATTTGCTGGAGGAAAATTTCTTCTGAGATTTCTTCTTCCTATTCGCTTTATGGCAAAACACGCCTGGTTTTTAATAGAGAATCATCTTGATTGTCGCTCTGTGTTTAAAATAATAAAGAATATTTGCTTCTGAAATGTAATTGCTTGGAACACTAACACAAAAACCATTTCAAGGCAGAATGATTTTGTTGGGGTGGGGTCTATTTGTTTATTCATGATGTAACTGGGAGCTAAGAATGTGCCAAGGGAGAAGAAAAAAGGGTGGAGAAAACTCACAAGAGAATGGAAACGCAAGCACACACGAATTCTTTTTCTCCAATAGAAATTGAGGAGAGGAAAATATTTAGCACAGCAGGAGAGAAGAGGCCACAACTGTCTGTTCCATTGGCTAGTTACCCAGGCGTGTGTTTTTACAAGGTGATTACTCATGGAGTAAATCAGGATCACACTTACCATTCATTATTATCTTTCTCTCCTCACTTTGATTGAAATATTTGAGTGTTTGTCTTTATCCAGCTATACTGAATCTTAGGGACATTGCTCTGAAAAGGCTTATCAGGGTATCTCCTAATAAAATAAAAGTTGTATCTCCTAATAGATACCTGGAGGATGGTCAATGCTGGGTGTACACCTGGACCAAACAGCAGGGACTGCAAACTTCTCAGCCTTGATTAGTTTTCATGGATGCTCACAGAGTCTTAGGAAAGAACGTAGCTTGGTTAGTCACCTTGGAAAAATACCGCCTGAGGTCAAAAGGTGTAATTCACGTCTGTCCTGAAAGCTGGATCAGTCCTTGC
>NW_010134215.1:47168-47877 GCF_000699245.1 Pterocles gutturalis | reverse complement strand
CTGCTGAAGAGGTGCAGTTATGAGCTGCTGGTTCTCATGAGCTCTGCTCTGTTTGCATTGTCAACATCCATTTGAAGATTTTTTTTGGCAGCACCACAATATGTGTTTTCATTGACTTCCTATTTCTAAACAAAAGGCGTTGCTTAATCCACACCTCTTGCAGTATTTGCCGGAGCAGTGGAGTGTGTGCCTTTTGTTTTGGGGTTGGTTTTTTTGACATTCCAGAGCACACCTTGAGAACTAGAAACTGGTGAAGCTTTCCATATGCTATTAAAAATGTATAACACCAAGTTAAGGGGGTGACAACCTTTGAGGTTAAAGAAAAGCCCTATACTGGGCATTCAAAACCGCAGAGGTAGGCACCAGCTTTCAGCTTTTCTTGGGGAGAACCCTGTAAGTATCTTAATTATTTAATATTTACATAACAAAAGTGAAAAACACTGTATCAGCTTGAAAAAAACAAGGATTTATGAAAACAACTTACAGTCACCTATTTTAGAGTGAAACCAGAGCCTTTTGGCTCCTGATCTTATTCATGCAAAAGTGTGTTGAAAATTTTTTGCTCTCAGAAGTGTGGAAGCTCTCTAGTATTATTTCATTGCACAGATAAAGGTATTTCAAGTAGATATTATTTCCTGAATGAGATTCAAATCCCAACTTTAATTTTTTTTTTTTTTTTTTTTAGAGGGGGAATTCACATTTTCACCTG
>NW_010134215.1:39468-47147 GCF_000699245.1 Pterocles gutturalis | reverse complement strand
TCAGCAGTTAGTAAGCACCTGAGAAGTGAAAAAAAAGATTTTGAGTAGGTGGGCTGGAGGACAATAGAAGGAAACACAATGGTAACAGGTTGTGAATTTTGACCTGCTCTGAAATGACTATTCAAGAAAACAAAATGTTCATTAAAAGTCTTTTCATGGTTGGTGGAGGTCTGTGCAAAATGCAATAGTCTGCTCAAAGGTTTCCAGAGGCACCTATTTAAATAAGACAGTTGGGTCTCGTTTGAAGCTCGGTACCACCAGTGAGCAGCAAAATTCCTTCTGCACACAGTGCTGGAGAAAACCTTCCTGTGTGTATTCCCCTCTGCCACTATGTCTCAGTGCAGTTAAGTGCAGCCTCTCTTGTAAAACAAAGAGATTAATTACTGATCTTCAGCACTTAATTACAATCTGGAAAAGGAATAGTTTATGGATTGGCTGTAGTGAAATGCTATTCTCAATAAGCATACTCAAATAATGACATGTTATTTCCTTAGGAGGATGTAATGATACTGGACTGCATTTCTTAATTATATTTAATTGAAAGAACATCTAAATGCTGACCAAGAGAAGCAAAGGACAACTCTCTGTGTCTTGGTGGTTGAATGTGTTTGTGCAAGGAAGCAAATGTGGGGAAGGTCAACTTACCAACATTAGCATGAGTAAACAGAATGTTCTGGTTTATAAAGAATCATAGAATCACAGAACGGTTTGGGTTGAAAAGGACTTTAAAGATCATCAAGTTCCAACCCCCTGCCATGGGCAGGGACACCTCCCACTAGCCCAGGTTGCTCAAAGCCTCATCCAGCCTGGCCTTGAACCCCTCCAGGGATGGGGCATCCACAGCTTCTCTGGGCAACCTGGGCCACTGCCTCACCACCCGCACAGGAAAACATTTCTTCCTAATGTCTAGTCTAAATCTCCCCTCTTTCAGCTGATACCCATTACCCCTTGTCCTCTCACTACACTCCCTGATCAAGAGTCCCTCCCCATCTCTCCTGTAGCCCCCTTTCAGCACTGGAAGGCTGCTCTAAGGTCTCCCTGGAGCCTTCTCTTCTCCAGGCTGAACAACCCCAACTCTCAGCCTGTCCTCATAGGGGAGGTGCTCCAGCCCTCGGACCAATTTTGTGGCTCTCCTCTGGACTCTCTCCAACAGGTCCAGGACCATATACTCATTTTATTTTATAATCAGGACTACAATTAGGCACTGAAAGCTTGCAGCTAAGTCTATATTTTGTCTTGCTTGAAAACTGTGTGGGAATAGGTCTGTTATTTTGGTTTTGCATTTACATTTATTTTGCAAGAGATTTGCAATCCCCTCCATGGATACTAGACCAGGTAGCTGTACAATACTGAGGAAGACAGACCACGATGATGCCCCATCCCTGGAGGGGTTCAAGGCCAGGCTGGATGAGGCTTTGAGCAACCTGGGCTAGTGGGAGGTGTCCCTGCCCATGGCAGGGGGTTGGAACTGAATGGGCTTTAAGGTCCCTTCCAACGCAAACCATTCTGTGAGTCTATGATAAGATTTACAGGTCTTGCTAAAAAAGTTAAATTCTTCCTCAAAATGGAGAAAGCTAGAAGAGAAGCATTTGGTTTTAAAGAGGCTGAGTGGTGCCTGAGATGAAGATGGGACCATAACAGTGTAACCAGCATGGACATTCTTGTCCGTTATCTCAGGGTTGCTCTGTTTCGTTGTGGCACCATCATCTTTTTCCCCTTGCAAAGTTCATGTCATTTTTCAGTTTAGTTCTCTGAATTTTTTTTTTTTCCATCTCTTGTGCTTCTTTTAGCTATCTTCCCATCTGTGCTGACTCAGCAACACAGCTGCCTTTCTGAAATGCTGAAATCATTATTGAAACCAAGCATTTTAGGGCTGGGGAACTGCTTGCTGAGTCATCACATTGAGAGCACGGATCTGTGAAACAATAGCTGCTTGGAAATTAGCGAGCCTGTAATAATGTCACGGACCATTCACTTGGCTACAGGGAACATAAGAAAATAGACCCAGAGGACTGCGCAATAAACATTATTAGAAGCAAACGCCAGCTGCCGGGAGGAGGTAACCATCACCGCCGTGGAAAAATGGTAAAATTGCAAATGTCATTTTAAGAACTACAAACCTGACAGAAAGGCAAATCATGCCAAAAAAGTAACAAAACTTAGGCAATCCATTATTTATGTGTGCTGGAAGGGAATATCCTGAATGTCCTTAGAGAAATACAAAAGGCTGCTTGTTTTCAATATATTTTCATAGTAAACACCTCTTCAGGGCTCTTGGCAGACATACTTTCATGAAGCAATTAATAAGGCTTATTCTTCTTTCTTATCCTTATTTTTCTTACCTGTTAAGCTTGCTGTATTCATTAACACCTGGGACAATCCAATGTTTATCTTCCTCTTTCCACTAAGGTAAGAGGAATTATTTCCCATAATTCCACCAGGTAATCTGCACCAATTAAAGTTTCTCCAGTTGCATCATTTAACGGGAAAAAACATATTAACCTTTATGGCAACTGGATTCAAGACTTCAACAGAAGTGTCTCTTTCTCTCTGCTCATCATGGAAGAAGTTTTCACTGAGCTAAGCACTCAACACTTAACTTACCCAAAGACAACGATTCATTTTGTGATAGCATGAGATTTGCTGGTTATGGTCCCTACTACCCCTAAAGTCCGTCTCTGACAAATTTGGCTTGTGCTACTGTAGGTTGGTAGCTGTAAAAGAAATCCTTTCAGGTGTTGTCTGATCCTTTCTTGACATTGTCAGCCTCTGCAAAAATGCATGTGTATTAAACCTGTGGCCTGGATACGTAAATTAATACTGAAAATCAAATCAAACCATTTAAATTGCTTATAATAATAACAATGCTAATTAATACGTTGGGGTTTTTATACTGTAATCAATAGGCTCAAAGGTTGGTGTTGCCATAGAGGGAATCTTGACCTTATTTCCCAAATGGCAATGAACTTTTCTTGAACGTGGTAAGTGAAGTCAATCATTGCACCTCAATCAACTGCAGCAAGAGCCTGATGAGCTCAGAGCATTGGTGATCTGTGTTCAATAACCCATCATCTGGCAGCTACTCACAGCAAGACAAATATCTAATCATCCCCATCACTTCTCAAACTGATAAAGGAAACGAGTAGGTTTATGAAAGAGTCACTTTTTAGTAAAATATTCCTTAGCATTTCCATTTCCAGTCTTGGCAATACTAGTTTTTGTCATTGTTATTTGTCTTCTGAATGAGCTGTAAGCAAAAATTGATCAATCAGTCCATCAGAGAGAAAAAGTTTGAAGACATTAAGGCCTCTGAACATTTAGGTTTTAATATTAAGTCTTGCAAGGATCTGGAGCTTTTTAAGTCACACAAACACATGAAAAACTCCTTTTGTGGTCTCATGTGCTTGTTTTTGTCTAAAAAACAGTCCCTGTGATCTCTTGGTCACAGAGAAAAAGGCAACAGGGATGCACTGTGAGTGCTGGACACAATAAAGTAAGTAAAATAGATTAATTTTTTTTTTAATTTGAAGATTAGAACCAAATAAGGGATCCTGACCCACTGTCTGCAGAGCTTTTTCCCTCTTGAGGATGGCTTTCAAAAGGCCTAAATCTACACAACTCTGCACATTTGCTCAGTTGTTCTCAGGGCGATTATAAAGGCTTTCTTGTATAAATTCAAAATAAAAATCCAGATATGATGAATTTAGAGGGAAATGGAGAATTTTCTGCCTCTCATCTTTACTTCCCTCTCATTTTTTTTTTTCTTTCTCGCCTCTCATCTTTACTTCCCTCTCATTTTTTTTTTTCCCTTTCTCTCCTTGTTCCTTTCTCCCTCCATCCCACCATATTCCCACTCAAAGTTTATCATTATCTTGGTATTTTCCTTTGCACTGCAGTTAGTCCTTCCTATATGCCAGGTTTCATAGTCCTTAATGATGAAGTGAAATTAATGAATGAATGAATGAATAAATATCCTTCAAGAGAGAAAGAAACTCAAGAACCTCATTCTCATTTAAATTCGATTTGGCTGAGAGAAGAAGTCCCTACTGAAGAAAAAAATAAAAAAAACATGCTTACAGCCTTATTCTTAACTGATTGTTACATGATCTGGGACACCAAGTAGATTGAAGTGATTTAAGTTGGCACTGGCCTTTGCAGATGTGAACTGAAAAAAGTTTAATTGAACATTATCCCACAACATAAAATAGTATAAACTTAATCTTCTCTGAGCTGACATTCTTGTGGGTTTGTCAAAAAAGAGAAGGAAGGAAATTCAGGCATGAATTATAGAATAATAATTGTAAAACAAAACAGGGTGATTTTGTGGTTAGCAACAGAATTCCTCCAATCTAAATGCAGCCCTCTGAAAGCCAGGTAGTTAGTGTAAGACAGGTTTTAGGGCAGAGTTTAGTCCGAGATTAACAATTCTGTATTTGGGCAACTATATGTGGATGCTTACATCTGAACTGGGTGGCCATTCTCCCACTACAGTAAATCTATGCTAACACATCTGCGTGGGGCTAGCAGCTCTTACACCAGACATGTGAGATATTTGTGCACCCATCTGATGTTGCAGATGGAAGACAGGTGGTTACCCCACAGTGTCTAAAATGACATTGTATGCTTCTGTTTAGCAACTGAAGCCCATCCCTGCTGACTGATCATCTCCACTGACCAGGTTGAGTAGATGTCTGCTGACTGTACATGTAGCTGATAGACCCATCTCACAAGGAGAAACCCACATCCTAAATTTGGATGCTTCAATCTTGAGCAGCTGAATTGAGCACTAAGTCTTCTGTAATCAGAAAAGGGAGATGTGCAATTCCATGGGACACTTCAGCCTGGCTTAAAACACACTTTTAACATGGGCTCAGATTACTTTCAGGTACCCTATAGAGACACTGCTGTCTCCCCACTGGCCCTTTACAGACCTTGAACGGCCAGCTTCTACGTGTTGGAGGAGATAAATCCCACCACTGGTGACTTTCTGCAACAGAATTAAGGCCATCTGGGTTCGGCACCTGTTCTCACTGTGCTGTCATGGGACCTCTCTCATCATATGCCTCCCTTGTCTATTGACTTTGCAAAATGTTTTTGGTGGAGGATTTGTGGTAGAGGCTTCATGGTAGAAGCTTCCAATGGTAATGGTGAAAAATTTCCAGCAATTCTTATTGTCATAGTGGGATGGACATTAGCAAGATCACCATGACCAGAGTTTTATGACATTTGTTTGATAATAGATTTGGCTTAGAGATAGTGGAAATACAAGACATGCACCACACCCATGTACCCATTCAGCTCTCTGAGCAAGGATCCATGTTTGTGAACTGAGTTCCCTTAGCAAAGGCACAAAGTATGCAGCGCAAAACAGTGCTTTTTAGGAATTCCTTGCATCCCAGAAGCAATAAAGCAGTGTGAGTGGTACTCCAGGACTGAATATGTATGTGCACTTTCTCCTATGTCCGTTGCTGTGGTGCACAGATGACTCTTATCAAGAGGAAAAAATAATCTCATCAGGACTATGTGCATGATGTTTACAGTCCTTTTCTCTCTCCTCCACTCCTGCCAGCAGCCTGGTCTTGGCTTCCCTGTCTTTCTGACAACACCCATTTTGAAGGAAAACAGAAGGGAACTGATGATTAGTTAAAGACCTTCAGAAAAGTTGGAAAGAACAAACAAAGTGAGGCTGAAGTGGGTGGAAAATCATGGCAGGATAAATTAAACAGGGCAATAGCTACACACTTCAGGCACTGTAAGGCTTAACAAAGGAGGAGGAAGATAGAGGGAATGAGACTGCATGAAAATAATTAAATAGCATTCAGAGCAAACCTCCAGACTATCAATAAAAACAACTCTTGCAGGAGACCAGTCACTCATTACTTTTGGAAGAGCAGGTCACAAGCAGGGAATAAGAGAATGGGCTGGAAAATCACCAGACAATAAAAATAGATAGCTACACTTTTCTGGGAAACAAACAAATGAAGAACCTAAAATCCCCTCCCATTCATTAAAATTTGTCTTCTGAAATCTTGGCAGTCTTCAAGGTTCCTTGCAGATGCCAAATTAATTTAGCTTCATCTTGTATAATGACCTAGGGGGAAGACATACAGTCTTAGGCAAGCAATTAAGAACTGTACTTTTTAGAGGCTGGCTGATGCTGTGAATAATATTTAGACAGAGTTACAGGCAGAGAGCTGTCTGGTTGTATTGCAAGCATAAATGATCATTAGACGGGACTCAACCAGAACAGCGAAACTCCAGCATACAAATGATGGAGCCATGAATAATAAGTGGACTAGAGACATTTGCTACTGTTGTGGCACAACTGGTGTCTTGTCACAACAGTCATGTCCATCTTCTTACAAGGACAGCTATTGTTTTCTGAATTAAACCCCTCTAATCCCTCTCTAATATTTGATAGTTTATCCCTTTATTTTGATTTTTGTTTTTCTGGTACTTTCTCCGATTTTTAATCAAGCTCACAATTTTAAAGATAAACCTTTCATACCTTTGTTAATATCACAAGCCCAAGTATGGTGCATGTTTCTTCTTCCTTTTCCGGTTAAATAGGTTTACAGTGTTGCCCACGACCAGTGCTGTTGTTTAGATTCATCCCTCAAAGGCAGTCTTTTAGGGAAGATGGAAGAGGGTTGTTTCAAGGTTAAGGTACAAACCCTCTGATCAGAAGCTGGCATTCATCTCGGACCGTGTCTACTGTCTAAGAGCTGGTGTTTGACACAGACGGGTTGCTGAGTTTTTCCTACAGTCAGTGATAGATGTGAGTCCTTCAAAAGGTCATTCTGCATCCAAAAAGGGGATATAAGATGGTGTCACGACCCAGCTCATAGAACCACCCTGGGCGGGACGAGTGGGGTTCGCAGAGGTTCTATATATATATTCCCTTGGGGCAAATTAAGGTGAGAGGGCACCAAAGAATTGCGTACTGGCTTATAATTTTAATGCATACAATTGTTTAGGGAAAAGGGAAAATGTGGGGTATAAAACAGAATCAAGGGAAAAGGAAAATTACTTGGTAAAGACAATCCATGAATATTTTACCACCCACTAATAACACTAAATCTTATAGCAATGGGGTAAGAATAGCATAACTACCAATATCACTAGGGTTAGTAATAAGCACCACTAACAATAAGCCTGCTAAACAAGGCCCCAAAAGGAGCTGGCATTAAACTTAACAGAATTATAAAAGAAAACAAATTACTTGGTAAAGACAATTCATGACAACACTACCAACAGTCAACAACACCAAATCTTACGTGATAAAGACAGCATAATCTCCAACAATACTAAGAAACCCGCAGCTGCTCACAAAACTTGCAATCACTTAACCTGCAACCGTTCACAACACTTGCAATCACTTTTCAGTATTAAAATAAACAACCTAAAGAAAACCTGCTAAACAAGCCCCAAAAGGAGCTGGCATAAAACTTATAAGGTGTTGCCATATGTGCCAGAGAGAGAGATCAAGAGATACTTGAACAGAATAAGAAAGGAAAAGGAGAGGAAAGAGAGAAAAGTTTTCACCACTCTTTGGATCCTTGGAGGAAAGTGTCGACATCTTGGTGGGGGGGTGGGTTGCTCGATCAGTCTGTCAGCATCTCAGGAGTCCTCAGGTGGTGGGCACAAGCACCTTCTCTTTGTTTATTCACCTTTTATAG
>NW_010134215.1:22297-39454 GCF_000699245.1 Pterocles gutturalis | reverse complement strand
GCAGGGGTTTGCTGTCCATCCTTGATGGCCTTACTCAGTCCATTGTTAGACTCAGCAGGGGTTTGCTGTCCATCCTTGATGGCCTTACTCAGTCCATTGTTAGACTCAGCAGGGGTTTGCTGTCCATCCTTGATGGCCTTACTCAGTCCATTGTTAGACTCCGCAGGGGTTTGCTGTCCATCCTTGATGGCCTTACTCAGTCCATTGTTAGACTCAGCAGGGGTTTGCTGTCCATTGCGTAAGGCCTACGGTGTATTCTTCGCTATCTTCTTATCTACAACTGGAATGCTTTGAGACACCAGGAGGCTTCAGCTTTGAGGCTTCACCTTATCAGAGCCTCAACGATTGAGTCCATTGTTAGTAAGGGGAGTAAGGCCTTTGGTGCATTCCTCGCCATCTCCTTATCTACAACCAGAATATTTTGAGACACCACGAGTCATCGGAGCCTGGACAGTCAATTTGCAGTCTCTGCAAAACTGCATGAATAGTCCTTTACAGATGGACACCATAAATCCCACTCGTTAGTTATCTCTCTCTGTCCACCCTTCCTCTAATCATTGACTTACAGGGTGGGATTTATCTAAGGACATATCTGAAACATGTACCCTAACAGGGACATGGTTCAGTGGTGGACTTGGCAGTGTTAAATTTACAGTTGGACCCAGTGATCTTACAGCTCCTTTCCAACCTAAACGATTCTACGGTTCTATGAATAGTTCAGCTGGAAGCTACCTACAACAGTTATCTAGTCCAACTGCCTGACCACTAATCTTCCATTTTCAGAGAGAAGTGGGGAATTTTAGATGGCTAACCCAAGTTTTATGCCTAACCTTTTAATGGACTGCAGTGTGTAAAGACTAATTCTTCTACAGTTGCCCTGGTTCATATTTATTTGAAATATGAACCAGTATGCTTCCATTATTCTCAATTAAACAATCTATGAAATCTGAGCAGCTAAAGAGAGAGGAACAGTGCTGTCAGGGTTAAGACACATGAACAGTTTATTTTCCTAATATATAGCTTATTGCATTCGTATTTTAGTTTGAGGCACAAATCTATTCTGAAGTTACTTTAAACTTCACTTGCTTAGACACTTGAGAACAGTAGTGGAATAAACTAATTAAAAAGCTGATAGAACTGACAGGTCCCTGTTAACTAAGCCCTCCCAAACCTATGCAAAAACAATTACAGTATGCAAATGCTGATGATCCACCTTAATGCTATTCCCCATTAAATGTCAGAGAATGAAAAATGCATTGGATTATCATAGCTTCCTTATTCGTGTGACGATGTCATAAAGATATATCAAAATGCCACTTTTCTGAGCTAGCTTATGGACAAAATGATTGACCTTCTCCATCACTGCAGGTGAAACAGAGTTTGTTTCTCTGGTCAGCCATGGACAAAGAAATTAATTAATTATTTCATTATGTATTTCAGAAATTTTCTGAAATTTGCTTGTCTTCTCTCGCATGTATAATGAGAGAGGGGCATAAAAATTTCAAGCCTTTGAAATGTGTAAAATCTGAGCATTTTTAATTTTACTATGAACAGAGATTTTGGAAAGGACAAAATGTGTGAATATCATCATATTGTATTGTGGTGGGTTAACCCTGGCTGGACACCAGGTGCCCACCAAAGCCACTTTATCACCCCCCTGCTGACCAGGACAGGGGAGAGAAAATATAATGAAAGGCTCCTGGGTTGAGATAAGGACAGGGAGATCACTCAGGAATTACCATCATGGGCAAACCAGACTAAACTTGAGGAAACTATTTTAATTTACTGCAAATCAAATCAGAGTACGATAATGAGAAATAAACCCAAATCTCAACAACACCTTCTTCCCACCCCTCTCTTCTTCCTGGGATTACCTTACTCCTGATTTCTCTCTCTCCTCCCTACCAGCGGTGCAGAGGGATGGGGAATGGGGGCTGCGGTCAGTTCATCACATGTTGTCTCTGCTGCTCCTTCCTCCTCAGGGGAGGACTCCTCATACTCTTCCCCTGCTCCAGCGTAGGGTCTTCCCATGGGAGGTAGTCCTCTGGGAACTTCTGCAATGTGAGTCCTGCCCATGGGCTGCAGTTCTTCACTAACTGCTCCAGCGTGGGTGAAAACAAAAAAAAAACCTACCAAAACCCACAAAACCAAAACCAAATACAACAAAAAACAACCTGTCAATTTTGTTTACTCCTTCGGCTTTATAAAATTTCTCAAAGAGTGAATATCCTTCCAGAGGCCTGAGTTTGTATCAAACAGCTCTGATCTCACTTTTTCTTTTCTTTAAGAAATAAACCTAAATAAACGGAATTTCTTCTGGCTCTCCTAAAAGCTTAAAACTATGTGAAGCAAAAAACAAGGGTATCTTTTATTTTTTTCGGTTTTACTCTTTATTCCTCTGTTTTATTGCTTGTTGTTTGACACAGATGGTTATAAAAAAAAAAGTTCTAAAGAAAATTTTACCTCCTAGGAAAAAAAAAAATCTCCTGATCTTGCAAGGGTTTTTTTGAGGGTGATGGATCCTGACTTAGCAGTTCCAACCCACTGAGGTTTCTAATTACAGCAAGGATTTGGAGCTGGAGAGCTTGGGGGAGAGAAATGGAGATGGAGGAATAAATGAGAGATGAAAGAGGGAGAACTGCTTATGTCCCAAATTTGTTGGAGTCCCAATCTCGACAGTTGGTAAGAAAGAGCAAGGCTCATAACATCAGTGCCTGAGTTAGAAGATTAACATTAGATTTATCCAGTCTAGTTTACAGATTTCTCCGTGAGTCATCCAGTGTTGCAGTATTTTTTTTTTTTTGCTTAAGACGAATGCTTCTCAATCAGTTCTTACCCTGAGGGATTTGAAAAGAAATATTGTTGCATTACTACCCTGATGTGTTCTCTACACCTGTACAGCCCTAAAATGTGGGCTAGCTCGTGGAAAAGAATAAGCTATTTGTACATATTTGTTTTGGGGGACGGCTGCCTTGGTACCTCTGGTATCCAAGCACATAGTATTTTGTCTAAGAGACTCCAGTCATTTCAATCTCATATGAAGCAGTATTAACCTTTCATGAAGATATCAGTTGTACAATTCATTCCTGGGCAACGGCTCTTCCTCCAAGAAGTGGGTGGGAACCATGAAGAGGAGGAGACTAAACCGGGAAGACTCAGTGGAGCTTCTTGAGCTCACACCCAGAAAGTGCATGCTGCATTTTAGCACTGGTCTAGGTGAGGCCACCAGGGCGAGGAGCAACCACCAACTGGGTAGGTTCATAGAACAGAGTCACAGAATGGTTTGGGTTGGAAGGGACCTTAAAGATCATCAAGTTCCAACCCCCTGCCATGGGCAGGGACACCTCCCACTAGTCCAGGTTGCTCAAAGCCTCATCCAGCCTGGCCTTGAACACCTCCAGGGATATTTAAAAAAAAAAAAAAAAAAAAAAAAAAAAAAGTTGAGTCTTTCAGACAGATACCATGTGGAAGTAATTTCAGTTCCAAAAATGACTGTTTTTGGAATCTCTGAGATTAATAAAAATGTATAGTTTACTTTGAAATCTTGACTGTAGCATCATGTGCTAGCACTTTTTCTGTGGAAAGCACTGATTTTAACAGTCTTATCTGCTCTGTGGGCACTGGCTCTAGGCATTTCCTGTCATCTAATGTTAAACCCCAGCAGTTATCTCTCTAATCAGTGGAGAGTGATTTATCCTGCTGCAAGAAGGGGTCAACGTCAAGAGTTTCCTGTCCATGCCATTTTGAATGAGGGTAGAAACATAGCGATGATTTTACAAAAACATAAAAAATATATACACCATGTATAGCTTGTTTAAAGAAAAAGAGTGAAAAATTTCCTGTGGGTTCATGGGTATTAATAATGATAAGTATTTTCTTATAGGAAAACATCAATTTTAGAAAAATAAATAATATTTAAAACATAATTAGCAGAGAAGGAAATATAGTATAGTCAGCATTTGTCTTGGGAGACAAATTTCATTTTTCATGGCTTCTAGTCGTAAGATTTATGTAAGATTTACAGAATGTCATGTCTGAACAGTTGACTGATTTGACACCCAAGACAGGATAAAACTCTTTTACCACTGCCTTTGCTTGTGTTCAACTGAGTTACCAAAACGAAAAGATTTCCCATTTGGATGCAACTGACAAATTAAAGCAAAATAAAGCAATCCACTATTTGTACATTTTATAGATATATTAAAAGATATAATCCATAAAACCACCCAATTATCTTCAGGACACTTCTTGCTGATTAGGTTTTATCCATTTTCCTGGACATACTAACTGTCCACAGAGACTCCTCAAGATTAAATTGTCTTTTTCTTTGGGGATTCAGAGTAAATCATTAAAGCCTATAAGTATGTTTTCAATTAGAATTATTAGCATCCAGCCAAAATTCCGAGAAAGCAGATGGAATGTTTGGACCAGGCTAAACATTTAACGGGTGAGAGTTGCAGCCTAATATTTAAGTTGCTAATTCAAAGCCCAGTGAAGGTAATAAGAGCTCCCCAATTGTCTCAATAGAATCTATACAGGGTATGAAATGATTGGTAGCAAGTGAGTAGGATTGCAGAGCAAAGTGAATTAACACACTGAGCTAGAGTGTTTTTGGGATTAGTTTCAGCATTCTAAAATGTCAGTAAGCTCAAGAATTTGGGTAGTTTTAACCCATGGTGTTTTCTTTTAAGGTATAGATGTCTTTGCATGTGGTGGCTAATTGTCCCTTCTCGAGAAGTCCAGAGCAGCACGAACAGCTTTGATTTGGCCATCAGGGGTATTTGCAGGGAGTCCTCATCTCCTGGCTTTGTAGCCAGAGGAAGGTACTTTAGACACGTTCATTGGAGTGACACCTTCCTGAGGACTACATCAAGACCTTCCCGCACCTGCAAAAGGTTTCTATTCAAAATACGAACACTTCTGCTCTGAGAAACCATGGCCCTACAGAGCTGCCTGCTGAAAATAAGCGTTCAGACACATTTCTGTGCTCTCTTCTTTGCACAAAGAGAAGACAAGAATCATGCTGCTTCTGGGGAGGTGATTTTCTGGCGAGCAGCAGTTGATGAGTCAGATATAGTGAATGTACGTGAAGCAGTGAGCGAATCAAAGAATCTTCATTTCTCTTAATAATCTTGTGTGAGTGCTGGGCAATTGGTTCCTGCTGCATGTCAGCACGTTGGATGGTTTTAAAACAATGGAGATTAACTAACATATGTTTTAGTTTTGTTCTCAGATACAATCCTGCAGCCCAAGATTTGAGACCAGTGATGCTCTCTCTCTCCTTCCTAATTTCAGGAAAGTGCAGCTGAGCTGAAACATGGACATTTGGGGTGGGTTTCCTCTATTTAAATGCTCTGTCTGGTCTCCAATCACTATTGAAGATGTGTGGGTAACTAGCTCAGACTCAGGCGTCAAATTTTTGATTCTTTGGAGGTAAAACCCCTGAATACTAAGATTTCCTAAAATCTTCTTACTCTGTATTTTGAAATATTCTTCTTTTTCTGTCTTTTTCTTCTTTTCTGCATACCAGAGTTCTCCTTCTAAATACGCATGGTTGTCCTATATTATTTTCTATTTGTATTTAAACTGTATATGCTACCTATGTTCTAAAACCACATTTATAGTTCATATTTTGTATTTAATTTTATATATTACTAGAGACGAGAAAAACCTTAACCTTATACAAAATATTTAGTCAACTTCCAGAGTAAACCTGTTTTTTCCACCTACACTAAGTTAAAAAGAAGAAGAAGAAGAAGAAGAAGAGGAAGAAGAAAGAAGAAGAATGTTTTAAAAGCCATATTCTCCTTAACTAGTCTTATGCAGGTTTCTTTAGAAAAAAAAAAGGTTTCCAAGAAAAAAAAAAAAGATTATCACACAGCTTTAGTTCTTTAAATTCAGCCTTCTGAAAAATGCATGTTGTCTCAGTGACTAACCAACCTCCTCTGACTGACATGGTCCTGGTTACCAAATGTGGTGATGCAACTTTTTTTTTCCCTAAATATTGATCTGATATGAACAGCAAGTGTAATGTGAACTCTGGTCATCCATGCAGTCACAGTGCTGTACAAAAATTTCCTGTGCCAAATATGTAAGATTTTTGTTCCTTTCTGCAGAAATATAAGGGCAGCCTAGAAGGAATCAGACCAGTGTGCTTTTGGTATGCTCGCCTGATTAGGTTTCTGTTTGGTTTTTCGGTTTTTTTCCGCAATAAATTCTGTCTTTCTGACTTACCATCTCTACTGGAAAAGGCAAATATAATGTACATTAATTTTTTAGAGTTTAAAAAAATTTTGCCATTACACTACGAAACTTTCGGGGCTGAATTAGTTAACTTCAGTCATTATGATTTCCTTCTTTCCAGCTAGGAAAAGAACACTTCAGAAGAGCCAATATTTTCCTTACCCTGATGATCATATTTCTTCTAACCTTATTATATCATTGTTATCCCATTTTTAATGGACTGGATATAATAGGAGTGAGTTTAGTCAGAGGTTGGCTCTTTATTCTGCTTGATTGATTTTCTGTACCTGGTTATATTTGGCTTCAAATCAGTTCAACGCCACTGTAACTCACCGAGCTGGTGAAGTAAATCTTGATTTTTCCGTTTCACCTGGAAAAAACAAATTGGTTTAAAGGTTCTGGGACATAACTCCAAGCCCTGAGTTTTTATATTAAAATGCTTCATGAATGTTAGTCTTTTGTAGCATTGTTTCCACTTGGGAATTGTCTGGATTTGGTAGTAAAACAGTGAAATTGGAAAGCAAGAGCACTTGCTGTTTTAAAATCCCCAAAGGCCACTTCATGCCTCTTTGAGTCCTTGTTATCATAGCGATGACATTATCTGATTGAAAACATTCAACGGGCTTATGAAAAGTGCCACCAGCCAAGCCCAGACAAAGCCTGTTGCTACACATTTCAGGTTAAAATTACAGCTGTCAGTCTGTGACTGGGAAGGTTCTTCTTTCCTCTTGTTTGCAAAAAAAAAGCTGTGGAAAAAGCTAAATGGAATTAAAAAAAAAAGCTTTGACTCTTTCTTCTAAAAGAAAAACTATAAAAAACCCTGACCTTTGCAAGAAAAAAAGAGAAAACCCTAAGTCTGAAGTTTATCTCTTTTCTCTCTGTATATATTTGCAAGCATTTAGCTGTGTAATATATGTTATGTATATATAACTATGTATTGATAAATATTTTTTTCAGTATACTTCAGTTATGAATGTAATTACCTATAGATGGGAATAATTTGTTCCTCAGACGAATTTGTTCTTGTTTTTCAAAATTTTCAATGCCCCCGAAATAAAGGGAGAATTTAATCAATAGATTAAGTGTTAATTCATTTTTTATTTTGATATTATTTATTAACATTATTACTCAAAACATTTGTTAATAAATTATTTATCTGCTTTTATTTAAGTTCATTAAATGTCCTTGAGTCAGGTTGTTTTTGTTTTTTTTTTTCATTTTGGCATGAGGACTGTTCCTTCTGATGTTACAGAGGAAAAGAAAAATACTAACGTTTTATTATTTATTTTATTTTATTCATTATACAAAGAAGCCATGCAAATCCCAAGTGGTTTGACCCACAGGAATGCAAACTGATAAATATTATAGTAGATACATGTCTAGATCTGTCTCAGGAATGGAGAAACCTTAGTTCTGTCCCTAGCTTTGTTTTTCACCTTGAGGAAAAGACTTAATTTCCCTGTGGCACTTCATCTTCAGCCATTTTATCTCAGAACATCGAATTTTTAGAAATTCGCTCTTTGGGACAAGACTTGTCTCTTAATTTATGGTTATACAGCACTTAGCACAAGTGACTTCAGTCTGCAGTTTCAAGGTGTTTCTGCAGTACAGCTAATAAATAATAATGGGACATAGTCTTAACGTAAGGAAAATGCACATTGGCTCCAAGGTGACTGTGTATGGATGAAAAAAATATAATTGTCACCAGGTTTCTAATTTGGGCGTTGATCAGGATATATTTTTGAGCTGCTCCCATAAACAGTTCAGAACAATCACAGAAGTGTCTGCCCTTCACATTAGCTTCAAAATAAATACAGGCTGTGGATGTCCACCAAAGCTTTCTGTAGAAGATTGAATAGAGGAATAGAGCTGCAGAAGGCAGCTGAATTGCAAAGTCATTCTTGACCTACTTTCAGTCCTTTTCCTCAGGTTCTCTGTGTGATGAAGAGATAAAGGATCACTACATGTCAGTTTTATTACTAAAGCATCCACTGTCAAAAAAATCAGCTGAGAAATCCTTCCAAAGAATCCCACAAGCCTCTATGTTTCCAAGAGGTGCAACAAGTTACTCGCCATTACAGTGGGACTCACCTTTGCCAGAAATTTTCTTTTTCCTAATTTAGGTTCAATTTCAAGGAAAACACACTTTTCATGAATTTTATTTTTGAGAAAAATATCACTAGGTATTTATTTTCTTAAAAAGTAAACTAAACAATTTTTTACAGTCTGGTAGCACCTGAAGAGCCCAGCCAGACCTGGTGAGGTTGTCTTTAAACAAGGCATTTTAATGTAAGCAGATAAAGTAAAATAAGATGGGTTTGAAAGGAAAGGTGAAGCAAGGTCCAGGTGTCAGCTGTAGAACTATATGAGATTTCCTGATCTAGAAGATACTCCACTTGATTAGCTTGATTTCTATAAAGCATCTTCATTTTCCCTTATTTTTGAAGCCTTTGAGTTAAACAATGCCGTTCCTCCACCTTTCCATTAGTATATGTATGCTTTGTAGAGAGGTGAAACAGGTGATTCCATCAGCCTTTTCCACCTCTCTAATTCAGACCTAGAGATGCACTTTGATTGTCTATTTTGGAATTTTTAGTCTCCAATTTCTTCCTGTTAATATAATATTTTATTTCATTTTATTTTCAGAGCAATTTCTATGGCATCATAAACAAAACACAAGGGAATAACAGGTGTCTACAGCAATATTTATATTAAGGAAAAGATTATTCAGTCAAAAAAATTATTAACATTACGAATACTGCTGGACATTGCAGTATTTTGAGTGAGCTTTGTATGCCACCAGAGAAATAATTTTTTCCTTCTGTTCATATTACAAGGAAGAAGTAAATGTCTAGCTGTGACACATCCTTCTGTGCAATCCCATCAAACCTTCATGTATTTTGACAGCTCTGACATGGTTAAGCACAAGCATGGGTTTGAAGAGATTCACACTAAAAAGAAATTTGATTAGAAGCTATTCCAGGGTAAGAATACTCTCCCATGATGGATCGAGGTAGTAGGGCTGCCGACAAGTTGACGCGTAAAGATCTCACTTCTATTTTAAAAATAAATGTGTTAAGTTCTAAATATCATTTCTTAATTACTTAAAAATACACAGCCCTTTGTATGCCTAATAATGTTGAAAACACAATAAAAATGCCACCTAGAGAAAGCAGATGCCTCTCAGCACATTTTAATGACAGCATGAGCTGTTTATGGTCCGTGAGTCTTCTGCAGGCAAGTGGCAAAAGATTATTTCTTTAAAATTCATAAAAAGGCTCAATTAGGTCTTAATTGAGCCTATTAGGTTCTCCCTTTGGGGAAGAGAGTTTCACATTCACACTAGAGACAAAGCAGAGATATCATGCCTTCCTTTGTTCTCCCCTACTTGCTAATTTATTTACAATAAAATATTTTAGCAGTGACACTTCTGGTGCATTTATTTTTTTTCAATGTATCTTGGTTGTATGCTTCTGGGCTACAATGATTCTCAAACCTGACCATAACTACTTCTGCATGAAATGCAGAACATTTGCTTTTGCCACAGGAGTTATTTTTTTTTTTTTAACTGTAATATACCTCTGAGCATTTGGGTTTGAATAACCTTAGCCTCTATGAAAAATTATGGGAAAATGATACAGCTTATCTGTCTTGAGTCAACATCCAGATGCAGGTTATTTCAAGTCAAGGATTTGTAACTCGTTATACAAGCTCCCAGATTTCTCCTGACTCTCTTCTTCCTTTCCCATCTCTCCTAGGATTACATTCTGGTGTAGATTAGATCAACAGAAAAACCAGCACTGAGTAATTCCATTGTCTACTACTTGCACACCTTCAGCAGTTCTAGACTTTCCTGTAGGCTCTTGTGTTTGCTTCCAAGACATCTGGCAATACAGATTTACTATCTTCTTTTTCCTTCATTACTTTCTACCTGCTGTGACCCTGTATGGTCTTCGAAGAAGCCTGTAGACGAGATGTTCTTCTCTAGAGAAGCTTGCATTCAAATGGTGGACATATGAAGTATATGAGAAAAGGCAGAAACAGAAATATTTTGAGCTAAGTCTACTGTTCTGATCTTAGGTTCTTCAGAAAATAAATGTATATCTTGGACATTCAGACATTTGTGTTTCTCCCTCTTTTCTCAAGTGGCACAGTCATGATTGGTTTGAGTGAGAACAGAAGCTATAAAGAGGTCTGAAACAATTTGGAAAATGGAAACATTAAGAATAAGGGATAAAGCCAGGCAAAAGAGAAGAAGGGTTTTATTTAGAGGCAGCCAGAAAGCAATCTTCTTCTCATTCTCTCTCAGTTTAGCAGTTATAAGATGCACTCTTCGAACTCAGCCAGTTTCTGAGGTTTCTCGTTCACTGTAGGTGGGATTTATTTGTTCCAATTTAGACACCTGAAAACTACATATATAAATATAAGCAGTCACCAGAGGTGTCATCTTAGAAACTGGATAACAGGCAAAATGGGTTGAATCTCTTCATGAGGTGACATGACCATGAAAGGAAAACCTGTAGCTATCTTAATTTGAGATCTACAAGGTTAGGTGAGAGGAATCCCACCCTTGATGTTCAGACACAACTCTATTTCTTGAGTTTTGCATTCTCCTGAAGACTTTTATTGAGGAGCAAGGTACATCCAGGATGGCTTAGATTTCAAAACTCGACAAGAGCAAGTACTTTCAACCCAATACAACTAAGGAAGAGTAGCCAGGGGAAAAATAGAGGGACTGTAATGGAAAAAAAAAAAAGGAAAAAAGAAAACCCAGCAATCTCTTCACACAATGACTTGTTAAATCTCCTTTGGGAAGTGTAAAGTGTCATAGCGTAGTACGTTTAAATTCTATGAGTTTAACCATCACCATAGGAAATTCATTGTATGTTCAACATATATACAGAGAGAAACAGAGCTGCAAAAGCTCTGCATGGAAATCTGCATTTATTTAAAGGATTTGTTGATGTTAAAGCCAGAAAAAGTCATCACAATCCTCCATTTTGATCTAGAGCAGGCTGCATTCACTCACTTAGGGCTGAAGTGGAGTTTATATTTTTAAAGAGAACCCTGAGCCTCTTTGAAATATGGCAAGCAGTACAGGATTCCTCCGTTTTACTCTTTCCTTTCAATTTCTGCCTCTAAGTTTGTGTGCTATATGTTCTCTCAAACTTTGGGAATGTCAAGCTTTGCGGTTTTGCCTTTGCTTGGCATGAAACCCCACATCAATCTGGTGCCACTGAGAATTCTGTTCTTTTCAAAGTCCTCAGCTGCTATGGCTTGATACTTGTGTATGTAAACAAGCATATGCCTGCAAAAAATTTGTCATTAATTTTATCTTGATTTTTCTGTTAAAAAAAGCAAGAACTATCTGAATTACACATTAAGGGATCAAAGCACTTAGGATCTGTAATACTTATCCTATTATTGAGTAACAATTTTGCTTACTGTATTGCCAGAAATGCCTTATCATGGAGTTATGTCTATACTGGTGAATTAAAGAGAGGCAAGGAACATTGCAAGGAACTGTAACTATTGATATATTTTTAAACTTTGAAGATTATCCCCAGTGTGACCAACAGCCCTTGTGGGCCAGCAGCCTCCAGCAGCACTCCCCAGAAGAACTCCTTGTCATGGCTCAGAAGTTACAACACCACAGGGGTCATTCCCAACAGGTAGTTTGCATTTGGCATTGTTGTTTTGACTGTTGGAAGAATTCAGTTGTAAAGACAAAGTCTTCTGCATGATGCTTGGCCTAAAAACCAGAGCCAGCTCTAGTCCTGCTCTACTTACTAAGCTGGATGTAGCCGTACTATACTAGTAGAGGTGTAACCAGATAGCACCGTTTTCTGGGGTGTTGGCCAATTATGCAACCAGAGTGTACTTAAGCCACTAATTTCTTGCAAGGGGTCTTCTTAGATGTGTCTGTTGGTAAGGACTTCTCTACTTTCTACTAAACCATAAATCAGATTCTTATTATCTGCATTCCTGGTACAAGGTTTAACAGATCAATGAGGCAAAGGGAATAAATCTGCCCCAGACAGAAAACAGGTAATCCAGCTTTGCAGGGGCCATCAGATCTAGAAACACCGTTATTAGTGTTACTTCTTTATGCTTACTGTAGCAATAGTTAGAAAACTGAATTGGCTGCTGGGTCCCTGTCACGGCAGGTGCCATACACCCGTTCCCTGAAGAACTGACTATTCATAGAAGGTAGAAACAGAATACACTATAGAAAGAAACTCTTCTATTTCCAGGTTAAGGAGGACAAATGAGGTCAATAGGGATTAAATATTTGTCCAGTGGAGCCTGGAACAGTAGTTTGTTAGTTTGATTAATCATTGACGATTATTAAGTCATTTTAGTGTAATTTATTGCTTCCTCATGCTGCTGTCAAGGCACAATCACTATAGGGAAACAGACAAGAATCTGCAAAGCTGGTTAATGATTAGTCCTGAGTCTCATATAAATTTCGATTTTATTGTTCCTTTATTGCCATATTCACAACACCTGTTCTATGCAAGCCCATGAAATGAACCAGTGCCCTTTCTGCATGTCCACGGGGAGCTGCAATGGGACAGTTTGCATCCCTGTAGCTTCCCCCCATAACTTCCCAGCTTCTTCCTACTGCCTCTTGGCTCACAACTATGCGTGGGTAGTGGGTGAGAGCAGGAGAGAAAGCAAAGATCTAATCTGTACCAAAGCCTTTCCAGCACATTAGGGACATGGGCACTTTTAGGGTCACTGTTTAACCTTGAGTACAGATCCTTGAACTTTTCTGGAGCTGATGAAACCAAGACTGTTTACCCCATTCTAACATAAGTGTCTATAATAGGGGAGATGACTCCTCCTTTGGAGATACCATCTGTCTATACTGACTGTAAAATTTACCTAGAATCCAGCTTACATTAAACATGATAATTTTAAAATGCTCCAGTTCAGGTACTTGAATCCTCTCCAGTGTGCACGGGTTTGCAGTTTGTATTCCATCCTCTTTCATGCTGTCAGCACTTCATGATCTTTTAATTTTTCCTGTACAATAATCTAGTCCTCCTGTGGAGTGGCAGCTGGGAATATTCATCCCAGCTATCTTTGCAGCCCAAGGCAGATGGCTAACTGGCCTGGTCTGTGCAGAAAAAAACAGCTCCCTCGGAGATCAAATGAGAGGAGACATCTAATCTAACTCTGGCTCACCTGGAGGACCTGTCTTTGTTGAGCAGAGAAACCAGGAAAATAACCTGTGCTTAAACCCTGATGTTTAGGAGTGTGAGAAGTGCTGAAATGAGTATGAAATTTGTTGTACTAGAAAACTGTATAAATGTATTTTAATTATTTATTCCAATGTCATAAATTAACTTCAAGACCATCTTATTTTTTTCTAAATTAGAACACAAGTAATCTAAACTCGTGCTGATTTATTTTTATTATTTTTTTTAGCACTGTGTTCTTTTGAACTTCATATCGAACAGTATTAAAACACTACTTGTCGTTCATATATATCATTATAATTATAGAATGAGCAGGACTTCTTAAAAGAACCCTAAGAAGTAGGAAGGCGGATGCTTTGTTTCCAATAACATATACAATAACCCTTCTGTAAATTTTCAGCTAGAGATATATTAAGATTAACTATGAAAAATAGTTTTTCAGAAAAGTCAAAACTTATGTGCATGTACTTTTTTTCTGGCAGCAAACTACTAAAACTCTGACTACCCCCTCTTTAACCTAGCTGCAGTAAAATCCTCTGGAGTTGCAGCACGTGAGCTCTGCCATCTTAGACAGCTGCTAAGTTACTAATAGTTCCATGTCAGTGGATGGACCTCTGCCCAAAACTGAGAGAAAACCATAGCCTGCTTCCAAGACAAATACATTCTCATTGTGAGAGGACATACAAAAGGAGACAGTCTTCAGCTTTTGTAAGCTAACTTGGGTTAGGTCAAGAACTGACAGAGATAGTGGAAAAAAATGCACCTGTGTTGGAAAAGGATGTTGACAAAGTGCTGCTCAAAGGACTTAAGATCTAACGAGACAAAGGAGGATTGTCCACAGCATACGTGGGGCACAGCTTCTCAGCTGGGTTTAGCGTGGGGCTAAGACACCCCAGGGTCATGGCCAGAAGGTGGAGTGAAGCTGCAGCTCTGAAGGATGTTCATATTGGCTAACTTTGGGCAACCAGCAGATAGGGACATCTCATTACTTAAAGAGGCATTATACACCCATCCAGAAGACAGCTCAGAACCTGAGGGCTTTTTTTGCCTTAAATCATGGAATCATAAAATCATAGGATCATAGAATGGTTAGGGTTGGAAGGGACCTTAAAGATCATCAAATTCCAACCCCCTGTCATAAAGTGTTCTTTCCAGATCCAACACAGGGATTGCGGGTTTCTGCCATAAATCAAAGGCAAGCAAGACCTCATCCTGCATCTTTCGTGACCTTCAGTCTCTTTTCCAGGGCTTCGAATTAGAAAAAAAAAATATTATTCTCTTCAGCCCCACTAAGAGTTAATCCTAAAGATTGTTAAATGTTTCAAAAAACTGAACTAGAAATAATACAGTTCCTGTAAGGAGTTTTAACTGCTGGAAAAGATAAGGCTGTAAGACAAGGGAAAAGTCTCACACGCGCACAGACCCACACATGTACAACCATTTATTTGAATTACAAAAAATAAAAAAAAAAAAGAAAGAGACAACCACTGCTACAATACCGTTTGTTTAGTTGGGCTTGTATTGGCAGTGACTATTTGGATTGAGCCTTCTGGGTTCAAAGATGAACAAAAATTATGTTTATCACAGTGTTAATAAAAATAGTTTTTAAAAAATTTTCTTTTTTGTCATTTCACTTTCAAAATTTTTTTTCTTGGGTCTTAACCAAAGAAGCCTTCAGGTACTGTGCTGTCTCTTTTCCAAAATACTGTCTACTTTTATTTGGGGAATAATAGGAGGACTGCACAGACTGCATGACTGTTGGAGACCTGGGGTTTTGCAGCTGGTATTTTCTTCAGCTTTTTCAGGAGTTATTTTCCATGCAAGGAAGAAACTTGTTACTTTACTCACAGAAAGCAAACAAGCAAGAAAACGAAAAGAAATTAAATTAAAAACCTAAAAAGACAGAACAGACCCCTAAGGCATTAGCAGAGCCATAAAGCAAAAAAGAGCTAAGATAAGTTTTAAAAACAATTGAAGTTGCTCTCACAACAAATGGCCTTTTGGCTGCAATAGAAAAGGATGAAACAATAAAGCTGAAATTCACCCGTCCAATTTAAACTGTCCAGTTTTTAACATCAGCCATGAGAGACGACGTGTGCATTTCCAGCACCCATCTATGTTGCAATTATTCCCTTTTAGGAAATGCTCCTACTTCCATGGTAGGGTCAGCCTAAATACTTGAGCATATAAGATAAAACTAATCTTTAGATAGCCGAGGTGAACTAAATTTTGGTTTGAATAAAACCATGTGAATGACATATTTTTTTTTTTTTTTACCTTTCTTTCCATAATTAAACCTGTGTGCCCTAGGGGCCACCACATGGCTGGTTTGTACACTCTTGAATAAGAGACTTGCCTCACCCTGTTTTGGCTGGTCTTTAAGGGCAAACTCCAAGCGCTGGACTGAGTATGAACTTCGTTTTCTCCATCTGTGTTTCTCTTGCTACACAGCAGATTAGAAGCTGCTCTTCTTCACAGAGCTGGGAGCCAATGCCAAGGCTTCTTCCAACTTTTTCTTTAGCAGCTCCAGTGCTGGCCAAGGGTTGGCAAACAGCTCTCTCCCACCAGAGAGCTGGTCTTGAGCATAACCAGTTGTTCTCTTGGGATGAGGGTAGTGTGCTCCAGGTCCTGGCTCAGGTACTGCTCTAAGGTGAGGAATGGTGACAGCCTTTTGGGAATGGTTGTTGGTCCACGTTTGCTCCTCAGCCTGGTCCATGCTTTGGTTGGGACCTGTACTATACATGACAGTTCAAAGCATGAGTAGGACAGGAGATCGCTCAAATCCAAATGATTTCCTCCTCTTGTCCACATTATTACACGTACAAGAATGAACTTTCAGTGGCCTCACTTGTTGCGTTGCACTTGGATGGGACAGGGCAAGGAAGGAACAGGCTTTGGCACTGACATTGAGCTTTTTTTTTCTTCTTTGTTTTTTTTTGACCTGACACTTCACCTTGATCTCTCAGGAGAGATATCATTTATGTGTCAGCAGGGTTCTGGTCATGTTAAAATATTTGTTAGTATTTTAGATAAAGTTTTTCCCCATTTCTGTGGCCAACCAAATGTCACAATTTGGAAGTATCTTTTCTGAGTTTTCATGGTTGAAAATACTAAAGCAGCAGCAATTATGTCTTAAACAAGTGGTGCTAACACTTGAATACTCATCCAAATACAAGAACTGCAAAACCAACCCCTGTCTTCAAGACCGAACAGCCCTAAACAAGGTCCAAAGATGACAGGTAGTCTCAAAGATAATAATAACAATGGTCTGAGGAGTTTTGATAGCATCGTTGTTCTGAGTATCATGATAAGTGTGCATGGCAAGAATAAGAAATATGTAGGCAAATATAGGAAGTCTAGGGAAAAAAATGCTCTACTTTCTCAGTTCCTGTCAAAGGAGGTAGATGTGCTTATGTCAGAGAACTCAAAAGCATTCCCAGAGATGTCTCTCTGAGATACCACACATTGACTCTGAAGACAGGGAGCAGCATAATAAGAATGATTTCAAAAATCTATGATGCAGACACAGTGAGCTCAGGCCCATGAATCAATCCTATCGATTTTAGTACATGTGGGAAAGGAAGGGCTGGAAACGTTGGTCAGTGCCTTTATAGTGTATCATTCGGGGTTCAGGTCTCACTCTTTAGCCTACGGCTATCTCTCTATCCTGACCCAGTGGAAATATGTTGAAAAATTATTTTTGTTCAGT